>NW_008619877.1:0-1437 GCF_000691845.1 Merops nubicus | reverse complement strand
CACCTGTCCTTGGTGTCCCCCACCATGTCCAGCGATTGGCTGAGGAACTCCTCCAGGTCGAAGCCCACCCCATAGCCGGCCCCACTGCCCTTGGGGGTCACCGAGAAGACGGGGGGCAGCAGGTCCTCCACCTGTGGGGGAGAGGATGGTGGTGATGGAGACGACAACGGTGGTGATGATGATGATGATGGTGATGATGGTGATGAGATGAGAACAATGATGGTGGTGATGGTGATGATGGTAGTGGACATGTTGATGAGGAAGATGGTGATGGTGGTGATGGAAATGATGATGATGGTGATAATGGTGATGGTGATAATGGTGATGATGATGATGGTGGTGATGATTGTGGTGGTGATGATGATGAGATGACAACAATGATAGTGGTGATGGTGATGATGGTAGTGGAAACGTTGATGAGGAAGATGATGATGATGTTGATGGAAATGATGATGAAGGTGATGATGATGAGATAACAACAATGATGGTGGTGATGGTGATGATGGTAGTGGACATGTTGATGAGGAAGATGGTGATGGTGGTGATGGAAATGATGATGATGGTGATAATGGTGATGGTGATAATGGTGATGATGATGATGGTGGTGATGATTGTGGTGGTGATGATGATGAGATGACAACAAATGATGATGGCGGTGATGGAAATGATGATGATGATGATGGTGATGATTGTGGTGGTGATGATGATGAGATAACAACAACCATAGTGGTGATGGTGATGATGGTAGCGGAGATGTTGATGAGGAAGATGACGATGGTGATGGAAATGATGGTGGTGGTGATGATAGTGATGATGGTGATGATTGTGGTGGTGATGATGATGAGATGACAACAATGATAGTGGTGATGGTGATGATGGTAGTGGAAACGTTGATGAGGAAGATGATGATGATGTTGATGGAAATGATGATGAAGGTGATGATGATGAGATAACCCTTTGTAGGAGGTGACAAATGGAAACCAATTTTGTAGTTAAGGTGGTTCCATTGTTCAAATGCTGAGAGATTTCTCTTTGCAACCAAAGTGGCTTGATGGGATGAGGATGATGGAGATGATGATGGTGATGGTGGTGATGATGGTCACAATGGTGATAACGATGATGACGGTGATGATGATGATGATGGTAATGAGATGACATCAATGATGGTGGTGATGGTGATGATGGTAGTGGAGATGTTGATGAGGAAGATGGTGATGGTGGTGATGGAAATGATGATGATGGTGATAATGGTGATGGTGATAATGGTGATGATGGTGATGATGATGATGATAATGATGATGATGATGATGTTGACCAACCCTGACCAGGACGACCCACCCAAGACCCTCACCTGGGACTTGGAGAGCTGCTGGGTGACGGTGGCCACGTCTGGATCCGGCGGCAGAGCCCCGGCGGCCGTCGGCTCCGCCCACACCT
>NW_008619876.1:4346-7386 GCF_000691845.1 Merops nubicus | reverse complement strand
CTCTACCTGATGAACTTCAGCAATCCTTACAGCACGGTGCAGAAGGTAAGGGGGTGGTGGGCAGTGTGGGGAACAGGATGGAGGGGATTGTAGCCACACAAGTCCTGCAGTGTGGGGAAGGGGTTAACCCAAAGCCCATGGCCCAAAAGGACTCGGAGGATCTCAGCCCAGGGCAGACAGGAGGTTTGCCCTTGGCTGGCAGCAATGTGGGTGAAGTTTCCCTTGGTGCAAAGAGGGGCACAAGCGTAGAGCGATCCTTTGGGCAAAGGGCACAATGTGATAGACACCAGGGGTGCAGTCACAGCTGCAGGAGTCCCATAGGTCTGACCAGGGTCTGGAAGTGTTTTGGGTAAGGGAGTGAAATAAAAGCTGGCAAAACATAGTACCAAAAAGTCATACCTGGACAGTTTGACTTGATTGATGGCTTATTCACACCAACTCCTAATCAGTGGTTCAGGAAGAGGTACAAGAAGAGACTGTACGAAGTGTCCTGGTTTCAGCTGGGACAGTAGATGAAAGCAGCTAATTCTTTCTAGTAGCGTGTACAGTGCAGTATTTTGGACAGCTGACCTCAACTAGACAGAGGGATATTCTGTACCATAGACCATCATGCTCAGAAGATAAATGGGGAAGAGTTGGCCAAGAAGGAAAAGTCACAGATCGGGGACATGGCTGGATACCAGTTAGGGAGTGGTGAGCAATTCCATTGGGCAACCATCATCCTAATTGTTTTTTTCATTTTCTATCTTTTCATTACTATCATTCTAGCTGTAATATTACATCTGTTTTATATTATTTCAATTATTACACTGTTCTTCTCTCAACCCAAAAGTTTTCCCTGCTTCCTCTTTCCGATTGTCCTGCCCATCCCACCAGGGTGGAGTGGGAGCAGTGAGCAAGCAGCTGCCTGGTGCTTAATTGCCCCCTGGGGTTGAACCATGCCATGCTGCCAAGCAGACACTGGTGCAAACCCCCTGGCTCCCCTCCTGCTCCCAGCTTCCCTGCTTATCACCCATGTTCCTGGCAGACCTCTCCCTGTCCCAGCAAACACCTTCATGGCAAATGAAATCCCTGTTATTTATTTCCTTCTCTCCCAGCTGACTGAGAAGTACGGGGACATCTTCAGCTTACATATGGGTGGTATATGTTATGTCTTCATAAATGGGCTCCGGGTATTTAAAGAAATTCTCGTAATCCAAGGAGAAAACTTCATGGATCGTCCTGACTTTCCTATCAATAAGGATGTCTTCAGCAGTATGGGTGAGTCCTCCCTCAGGACACATTTCTCAGCTATTAGGTCAAAACATTGACAATGCAGAGCTCTGAGACAGCTGGGGATAAGGCAGAGCCCTGGAGCTCTTTCCCCTCCGAGGAGGGATCTGCTTTGGCTCAGGTGGGTTACTTGTCATCTCCAACGGGCACTTGTGGAAGCAACAGAGGAGGTTCACCTTGACCACCCTCCGAAACTTTGGCCTGGGGAAGAGGGGCCTGGAGGAACGCATCCAGGAGGAGTGCCGATGCCTCGTGGAGGTGTTTGGGGATGAGCAGGGTGAGTGCCACCACCCTCTGAAGCTGTGCTGTAGGCAGGAACCAGTATGGCCCATCATAATTTCACCCATGATTCAGTGCATGCTGGAAGATACCTCACCTTGAAAGCAATGCAAGTACCCTGCCAGCATCCCACCTGCCTTTTACAGCTGTTCTATCTCCAAACGAACCAGTGGGTGCAGCTAGGTAACCCCCAAGCATTATTTCTAGTGCACCTTCAGCCTACAGCACTCATGGAGATCTCTGGAAACTGTGTGAATATAGGCCCATATTTCCACTGAATTCAAATGACAGTTGCTCCTCTGCACACCTTCTTCTCCAATGTAAACATCCCCACAACCTGATTCAATGGGGACTGCTGGGGCCACCCAGCCAAGCTTGGCCAGCTTGTGGGGTCAGCAAGGCATCCCAGGACAGCAGTGACACAGCAGGGTGCCCATCAGGGGCCAATCATTTCACCTGGATTTGCTGAATATTTCCCCCTGACTACTGTGTTTTCTTCTCCTTTTCTGTGAAATCTGGAAGGACATTGATCATTCTTTTTTCCTTCTCCAGGTAATCCTTTCAACCCTCAGCTGAAAATCAGCAATGCTGTTTCAAACGTCATCTGCTCTGTCACCCTTGGGGATCGGTTTGACTACCAAGATGAGGAATTTCAGAAACTGCTGCATCTGCTGGACGAGACATCTAGGCTTTCTGCCACGATCATGAGCCAGGTACAGCCCTCCTGCCACCAACATGGATGGTGTGCAAGGCCATAGTTTCTTCTCTGGAACCCACCTTGAAACTTGTAGCATCATGGTGATTGAAAGTAATTGCCAATCTTTGTTGACATTCCCTCTCCCTTTGCACAGGCTGGGTTTGCCCATGATTCCTTTCTGCCTTAGTTTCACACTGTGCAATGCTCATGTTCCCCTCTCACCCAACATCACCTCTCCTGCCCAGTGACTGCCATCCTACCTGCTGTAACATAAAGCAAAGTACAAGTCACTTCCTAATAAGAAGACTACTCCCTCTTGGAGATTGGGACCATGTCATTGCAGGCTCCTCAAGTCTTTGAAACAAGGGGGTTTTTTTCAGTCCTTTATTCTATTTGAGTTTCTCCTTTTCTCTCCAAAGCTGTACAATGCTTACCCATTTATAATAAAGTTTTTGCCTGGCTCACACCAAACCATCTTTAAAAATGGAAGGTGGCTGAGAAGTTTTGTGAAAGAGAAGATTGACAAACACAAGGAGGACTGGAACCCCTCGGAGAGCCGGGACTTCATTGACAGCTACCTGCAGGAGATAGCCAAGGTCAGCAACAAACATCAAAACCTCTTGCAGTGAGGCTTAGACATCTGGAGGGATGAGAAACGAGCCCAACTGCACCCTCTGAGCTGTGTGTGTGGGCATCTACGAGCTTAGGTGGGCATCAGGTTGAGGGCACCCATTAGAGGGATGGAGGTGCAGGGGACCAGCAGCTTTTTCCCAAACCCTTGGGATTTACCTG
>NW_008619876.1:4060-4331 GCF_000691845.1 Merops nubicus | reverse complement strand
AACACTTGGCGCTTTTCTGTGAAGGACACCAGCGACAGCAGCTTCCAGGAGGAAAACCTCGTGGCCTGTGTGCTCGACCTGCTGTTTGCTGGGACCGAGACCACTTCCACCACCCTCCGCTGGGCTCTGCTGTACATGGCCCTGCATCCAGAAATTCAAGGTACAATCAGCAGAAGTTCAGTTGTTCTCTTTGCTTTTAGTCCTTACAGCTTTGAGAAATAACCCTCAGCAGTCACACAGGGGAAGTTGCAAAGAAGCTGGTGACCCAGGT
>NW_008619876.1:0-3397 GCF_000691845.1 Merops nubicus | reverse complement strand
TCCATAGGTAAGCTTTGCTGGATTTGGGGGCTTCTGTGCTGGGGTACTGGGGTGGGGGTTCCAGTGGCAGAGTGGAGACACAGAGGAAAAGAGCAATGGCAAGGGCACATGTTGGGTGCACACTGCAAGATTGTCTCAAGCAGTGCTCAGGTGGCCACCCCAAACCACCTCAGCCAAGCTCTGAGCCCTTTCTTGTCTCTGGTCCTAAGAGACAGCAGTGGCTGGGCAACCCATGGTCCTCAGGGAAAGCAGTGGCATTTGTGGCAGGGAAAGCATCTGGTCAGCCAGCTTGGGCTGAGGGTGCCATTGGTGGCTGTCTCCACAGGGAAGCGTGCCTGCCTGGGCGAGGTGCTGGCCCGCTCTGAGCTCTTCCTCTTCTTCACGGCTCTGCTCCAGAAATTCACCTTCCAGGCACCCCCGGGCATCACACTCAGCATCCAGTCTGTCCAGTTGGGAATCACAATGGCCCCAGAGCCCTACAAGATCTGTGCCGTGCCTCGGTAGGGAAGCCTTGGCCAACATCCCCACAAGCAAACTTCTTCAGCAGGGATGTTGACAAGGAGCCCTCAGTGGCTCTCTGTGTGGGGGTGACGATAACATGGCTCCAGGGAGAACATCGATAAATCCTTACCAAAACATTTTTGCCATGAATTGTTGCTCACGGCCAGCCCAGCCACCGAGCTGTTCAGCCCAGACCTTCAGCCCTGCCCCACCTTTCAGGCTGGGGGCAGCGGGGGGCTGCGAGCCCACCCGGGCAGAGCAGCCACACAGCCCCCGACCCACGTCGCTGTGGCTTTGCTCTCTGTTAGCAGAGACCTTGGCACAGGAACAGCACAGGCAGTTCCTACAGACCTGCTGACAACCATTCACCCTGGCAGTACAAGTACACTGCCCGGGAAACCATCAAAGCCCATGGCCTGGTCCTGCTGTGCCACAGCAGTTGGGAGTGTAACACCCACATGGAGCACAGGGAGAGCTCTCCACTCTCACACATCTCTCTAGAAAACATCTGTCCCTGTGGCTATAGAAGTCATGGTCCTGACCCTTAGAACATGCTCCATCCTCCCCGTTTACCTGACCAGCATCAACAAATTGCTGATATATGTGCAGACTCTAACTCTTTTCACTTGAGAGGACAGATGTGACATTGTCTTTTTTTATTTCAGTCAAGTGATACCAATAATTTTGTGAAAGACAGCAACTTCCCATAAACAAAATTTCAGATATCCCCCTCCATTTCATCTTCTTCCACCTCGATACTGCAAAACTGGTATCATTCATGCACTTTTCTCCCTGCCAGCCAAAATCCCTGTTGCCAACATCCAGCAAGGCTGCCCTTCATTCATCTGCCTAGCACACTTTGCTCACTGTAACAAGTCAACTGGTAGTACACTGTCCTTTCTGTTCCCAGAAAGGCAAGTATTTTCTTGCTTCTAACATTGTGCTTTACATCCTAAAAATGGTGTATTTTAAAACATGGCACCCATCTTTTTTTTTTTTTTTTAAAATCTATCAAAAATGCCAGTGTTGCCTGTTTCCTGAAGTACATTTTTGCATAACATCTTCCCATTACAAATGTCAACTTCCATGCCCAAACCCATTAAATACAGTCTAAAATATATTGTCTCAATTTTGATATTTACACTACATTCTGAAGGCAAATGCATATCTTTTAAGTTGTGCCTGCAAGTATACGCTGCAGTGATTAAATCTGATTCTACTTGGAAAACTATGATGTGCTACCTCCTAGATACCCCACTGATCAACCTCATCACTCCTTGAGAGGTTCTGATGTTGCATTTGCAGCTCCCACTAAAGCAGCACACCAGCAGACACTGGTCACTGCTTCCCCCCCTGTCCCCTGCCTTATGTAAGGGGAAGAGAATCGGGAGAACAAGAAAACAGAAAGCCCATGGGTTGAGATCAGGACAGTTTCCTAGAACAACACAAGTGGAGGAGAGACAACCATAACAGCGATTATACCAGGGAAACAAATTCTAAAGGAAGTGGTAAGAAACCCCTTACCTGAGGATGCAGCTTTCCCTGCTCCAGCCACAGACTAATGAGCTACCTGCCAAAAACCAGCCCTGCCCCTTGGGCCAGCCCCTTCCCTCCCTTGGAGGGCAGGAGGTCAGGAGGGTATCAAATGCCCCATTGGCTGGTTTGGTGCTTTAACCGGCTGTGGCCCAGCCCAGCTGCAGCCTCACCCAGCTGCAGCTGCGTAGGGACATTAACCCTGCCCTGGCCACATTTAGCAAAACATGTTCTTCTGGAATCTGAGCTATCCACACATGACCTTCTGACCCACCTTATTATACCAGGCAGTCACAATTCATTTCTTCTCATAATCACATCAGTTTGCAAGTAAAGATACTTTTATAAATGACCGTGAGGAAAGAATATGGACGCCTTCAAAGAGACCTGGACATAATACAGATACAGTTAAATTTAGAAACATACTTTGAGGATGTGGGAGGAAAGACCAGAGGGTCTTGGGTGTATCGTGCAGTCTATAAATCATCTACTAATTTTTTTCCCTGAGGACAAAGATAAGAATGTACCTGTACACCTCCTGAAATGATGGAAACATGTCACAAGAATTAAATCCATTGTGAGTCCAGGAAGAGCGCTGCTTTCAGCAGCCCGCTGTAGGACCACAGCAGTTCAAGTGCTATTGGTGATGCAGAGGCAGTTAAGGGGACACCAGTTTTACAAGATCATCATCATCACACCAGACCAAACTGGAACACTAATACTTAACTCCCTACGTGCAGGACTCTCCAGTCAGTGGCTTAGAAACACAAGACACCCCTGCCAGGACAGGCAGTTCCTGTGCTACAACAGGCAAATCCTCCAGCAGAAATACTCTGCTGTGGAAATACGTGCCTTATTTCCATCAGTGCTGCCAATTTCTGCTCCTGGTTGCTGGCTAGTGAAAGAGTTACAGCTCATTTAAGGGTGCCTACAAGAAAGCTGGGGAGGGGCTTTTTAGGATATTGGGTAATGATAGGACTAGGGGGAATGGGGCAAAGCTGGAAGTGGGTGGATGCAGACTGGATGTAAGGAAGAAGTTCTTCCCCATGAGAGTGGTGAGACCCTGGAATGGGTTGCCCAGGGAGGTGGTTGAGGCCCCATCCCTGGGGGTCTTGAAGGCCAGGCTGGATGAGGCTCTGGGCAGCCTGATCTAGTGGGAGGTGTCCCTGCTCATGGCAGAGGGGTTGGAACTGGGGGATCCTTGTGGTCCCTTCCAGCCCTGACAGATTCTGATCTGTATTAGCAGAGAACGTAGTAGTGTTGGTTTAATGGTTGGACTTGATGATCTTAGAGGTCTCTTCCAACCTAAAGGATTCTTTGCTTCTATGATTCTCATTTCTAGTTCAGTCTTTGAAACCTTGCT
>NW_008619875.1:236180-236928 GCF_000691845.1 Merops nubicus | reverse complement strand
GACTAGATGCCCTTTAGAGGTCCCTTCAAGCCCAAACATTCTATGATCCTCTGGTTGTCCTAACACAAGCTGGAAGCCCAGAAAGACAAACGGACACAGACTGACGTTCCAAGCACCATGGTCCACTCCCATTATGAAACACAAAAAGAAAGGGGAAAGAAAAATTCCCCAAGTGTTACACTGCCATGGCATTCTTGTGCTGTGAGGAAAGGAGTGAGGTGCAGAATAATTGCAATGAGGAGGGTCATAAGGAAGGGAACGTTTTGTAATGATACACAAACAAAATCAGAAAGTTCTAACATATATGCCACACGGGAAAGGCTTCCAGAAGTTCAGATCATAGATATCTGCAGCAATGTTATTAGATGAAAGTCTATCTTAAAACTGATTTACTACCAGTGTTAGCTTCAATCCAAACCTCACTGATAAGAAGCACTATTAAAATAGGCGAATGTCACTTTGTATTGATGATGTACAATGTGAACAACTTGGCAATCAGCTTTTCAGTAAGCAAATAAAGGCCATTGATGAAAATTGACATACATGTTGTCTGTTACAGACTCTGACACAGTGAATAATCCACCATACCAGAACATGAGACTATTTTCAATAACAAAAGGGAAGGGAAAAGTAGTCACTGGGTGTACTTGTCCACTATTCTAACAGTAATGTGAGCGTATGTCCGTAAGAAACTCTACTAGCAGGCTGGCATCTTTGAAGGGAGGCCTTGGGCAACCCTAGGTAATAC
>NW_008619875.1:202315-236149 GCF_000691845.1 Merops nubicus | reverse complement strand
TCAGCAGGTGGAAACTTGTATTTAGGAGGACCATAGAGATATAATGGGTGATTGCAGGAAAGAAGAACAGGAAGCAGGCAATGGGATTTATATCTGCATATGCCTTAATAAGTTTCTTAGCTGCATCATCTTTTGAAATAATTTACTTATTAAATGGCATGTCTAGTTTGAGCACAGTGAGGAGGACTTAGCAGGTATTTTTCATGAGTATTTTACAGTCTCTACATAAAAGCAGCAATTCCAATTGAAGCAGGTATTTGTCTTGGAATAAAAAAGGTTAACTCAGGTGAATCTTTCTTTCTGTTTAACTTGTTACTCATTGAATTCAGAGCTATATGGGACCAATGACAGAGGATTTGAGGAGCTCTGTTGGAAACTGAACTGTCCATATAATTCTGGTGAAAATAAGGACTCTTCAAAATGCTTTATACTTTTATGTATCAGCAATAAAAATAAAGAAAATTCCTAGGCATAGACAGAGTGTGACATAACTGAATGGACCAGCAACCACAGGATCAATGATTTTGTGCCAGGAGTACAGCAACTAAAATCTTTAAAACTGAAATATAACAGTACATTGTTTCCTCAAAGGAAATAAGGGGTAAGGCTGTGTTGCTTCAAAACTCAGTCTTGTGAGCAATGAAGATAGCAGCCTACAGGATTGGAGGTGTAGAGGTGGGCATGCTCAAGCATAACTCGCCACCTTTGCACAAATGTAGGAAGACAATAGGCAGCCTGCAGTTGCTAACGTGGCAGTCATACAGAGAAAAAAACAGAGGTAGCTGTGAGGTAAGGGAAACAGGGAAGAAACACAAATACAGAAAGCTAGAAATAATTAATCTCACCCAGAGTATTCCCGAAATACAAGCGATGTTCTCTGAAATTCAAAAGCACAGAAAGACCTTTATCATTAGAGCTCTTATTTCTTCTTCCTTTTTTCCCTCCACATGCCCACTCCTCCAATTACACAAGAACACATAATTTGTATCTTGAAAATAAATTATTCTGTGTTGGCATCCTTATGCCTGTTCAGTTATTCAGCTTATTAGCATGAGCACTTACATTTTCAGAAATATCAATATTCAGATCTCTACTCTGGCATGCTTTCTGCAGTTGAGTTGCTCTCACAGGACCAAAATATAGGATCCACTTTAAGGTGAACTGAGGTTCTTACAAAGAATGCAAAATGAATGATGGCTACTGGTGAACATACCACTCCCATGCTTTAATTTGGAAAATCAGCAGAATCACACTGGGAACAGGCATCTGTCTGACAGGTTTCTCTATCAGCCTCTATAGGCTGATCATACAAAAGCAAAGACTGTCCCTTAGGGCCTTCCTGCTGGTCAAGAACCGAAAGCTCGCTTGCCAGCCATTCAGATAAAGCATTCTGTCTGTTTTCCACAACAGGGATGTATAAAACATTTGTACTTGCATAAATGAGGTTCTTGGAATTCCCAGGTCATATACAAAAGTTCAGAGACTGCTCCTGATGTTGCGCTTCCGATATATTTGCAACACAAGGTAGCCTTAGATAAGATTTTTTTGGCTTTGTATGTTTATAAGGAACTGAAAACAAAACCTTAGTACAGATGTATGGGTAGAATATATTTATGTATTACATTTTCTGTTTTCTATAACATCTACTTTTGCATACCAAGAATGAATATTGAGAAACATATTTATACAGAGGTTTGCAAACCACTTCCAGTTGTAATATAACAATGCTGCATCTTTCATACAGAAACAAGAACAAGATAAATTCCATAGTAAACAGGATTTTTACCTCTTCTGATTTTTTTTTTGCTTTATGTGACTCCTATTTTTTGACAGAAGATTGCAAACGTCCCTGTTTCTATTTAAACAAACAAACAAAGAAAGAAAACCACACACACAAAACAAAACAAAAAAAAACACGGTCCCCCCAAAAAAAAGTTTTCTACAAATGAAAAGAATGTTCTGTAACAGCCTACTGCTTTTGGATTTCTAGGTCAGAAATCTTTAGTTCAAATGGACTTGGATATACTTTGTCATTGCTATCGGACAGTGACAATATGCCATTTTCTTAAACTATATCTTCCATATGTATGTGTGCATTATTTTCTTCATTGTTTTTTATGTTTGGTGTTTTCCTGGAAGAAGTATTCCTCATAAATATTATAATCTGAACCACTGGAATAATTAAATGGAAAACTCCTTCTGAAATATTTGAGGAAAATTAATTATTTTGACCTTTTTATTTAATAGAAATAGGTAACATCTAAAGCAAATTTTCTTTTTTCTTGACTGTACTATGTAATCTATGTATCCCTAGCTTTATGGTTAAAATGAAGCATGATTATAAATAATGTATTTGGCGTATGTTCAGTTTTAAGAACCTCTGTGTGCATGTTCAGCAGTATTCGTTTTAATGTGTTCACATTGATCACAGTGAAGATTTCTATGGATAGATAAAGAAAATGTAAAACTGTTTAAGATCATTACGTAAATTAGCATCTCCTCTACTGAGATGTATGTTTGTAGTACCATAGTGTATACATTTTAATTAATACGAAATCTATCGACAGTATAGTGTGTTACAGCTCACTCTGGAGCTTAGAGGTTGGCACATGAGTCTTATGTTCTCAGATCTACAGCTACAAATATTTAACTAATAGGGTGATATTTTCAGCATGAAAGTGAGTTTTGGATATAGGTTAGAATTTACAAATGCATTAAAAGAAAACCAGATGATACTTGTAAAATTGCTTCTGGAACTGACATGCTTAAGTTTCAGTCTAAAACCCTACATATAAGTATCTCGTATGTTGTTTCACAGCCTTCTTAAAAATGTAACTTTGTGTATTGAGGAACTTTTCTGCTCGGTGCTCAGGTTTAAAATGGTATGGTTTAAGAATGGTTGCTTCATAGTCACACAGCATTCACATGAAAATACAAAGAACACATCATGTGCAAAGTGACACAAAAAACCCTTCAGAACCTCTCCCATCTTAATCTGATGAAGTTTAAATATTGTTTCACCCATACTGAGTATTGAACAGGAAAACACAGATATGAGAAATGAAGATAAGCACTCTTTGCTTATACTTTTTTTTTTTTTTACAGTTCATTATAATAGCTTCAAAATTAATTTTACATCATTGTTATAGGAAGACTAATTATTGTGTTTATTGTTTAGATGAATTCTGGTTCTCAGATGGGTCCTTATCTGATAAAGCCAAATTCAATGATCCTGGCCTGATGCCCCTGCCAGACACTGCCACAGGGCTAGACTGGTCCCACCTGGTAGATGCTGCACGAGCGTTTGAAGGTAACAGGAAAATTTGAATAAAGATCAATGTTCAGTACACACACTTTTTATAAAAAACATATATTGAATCGCCACATTTTGAATTAAAAAAATCCAGTGTTTGCCTCCGTAGCCCTTTAGTTCTTTTGGCAGTATCACTTCTTAGTGCAGAAGATTGTCACTGAAAATTTGGGTTATTCATGATACTTTCAGTATCTATCTTGGGTACAATTCATCCAAGTTAGGGGCCTTCTGTAGTCAGTTGGACAAATCAGCTGCTTTGAAGGAAAGATTCAAAGCATGCCAGTTAGATATTTAAAATAAAACTGGGAGTCACACGCCCTGAGTTTATTGTGTTGTGTTTATAAACTTGTATGTGTAGTCCAAATGAAGTTGCAGTCTCTCTCAGTTTTTATAATAAAACCTTGAAAAACAGCAAAAATGTACTCTGTTTTCCAGTAGCAGAACTTGAGGTGCAGGATATAGACCAGGTTTGCATTATTAAATTATAAGAGCGGGTTAAGTATGAAAAAAACCTCGTTTGCTTCTGGGGGCTAAACCTACACATACATAATGTATAAATACACAGAAAGGGGGGTGTTTGAGAATGTATATAGATAGATAGATACACAGCTGAATGTTTGTGTTTTGCTGTTTCTGAAGAGTGTTTTGGTTAGGTTGCTGTGCTGTCCTAAAATCTCCAACATTTCTTAATGGGTGTTACTCTAATTAGTGAATGTATGGGAAGTATCTGTGAGTAAGGATGACATTACTGCAGCCATTATTATATAAGATACAGGTCTTAACTTTTAAGAGGGTAACTGATTGTGAAATTAGTGATGCAATGTTCTTTTGGTTTTTTTTAACTAAAAGCAACCACGGGAATCAGTTTTCTGGTACCTGATTCCTTCCCTAAGTATGAAGTGATTAAATTCCAGTTTCATCAAAAGCTCTTCAGAACCACTTGCTAATTTGAAACCCCATAGCTAAAAATGCAAACCTACAGTGATGATTAGCAATCTAAAGTACTGTATTGTTTTTTAATCTGATTAACTGTATTTGCATTCATTACTATTCTGTACTACTCAAACATTCCTTGTCGCTGACAGGAGATACCATGATGCTGAGAATCTGCCAACTGGTCTCAGGGAACATCCTTCAGTTTGTTATTAACATCTTAAACAACTGAAAATAGATTTGGATCAATGTACAACCAACTCTGTACTTGAAGAGTGTTTTAAGATGCTTTAAAAATGAAAAATTTTGAGTTCAGCAGACTAAAACATCATTCTGTACTAGTTATGCTTCTATGTTTTTAACTTTCTTTGAAAATTTAATAGCTTTTTATTATTTTTACTTACTTAATATCATGATGAAAATAATTTCACTTTGCTAGGTGTTATGTGAGTGTAGTTGCCATTTGAATTTGAAAGATATAGAACAACATAGCTATCCAGAGTTCCCTATCTAGGCTAGGGAGCAGGAGCATTCACTTGTTGGAATTTAAGTGCAAAATCTTAGATATCTGTGTAGATAACACTGAGGAACTGATGGTCTGAGTCTCAAGATAGAGGCTTTTTATTGTTTGCGGTTTTTTGCCTTTTTTTTTTTTTTCCTATTCTTTGAAGAATTTGAGTAGTAAATAGTAATCTAGTTTTGTATGAAAAAAATTAATTCTTTTCTGTTTAGGACTCTGCAATAGAGACATCTGTGTATATGCTATATGGTTTATAAAATGTTTTGACCAAGTTCATGCTACTGCACTTTGAAATTTTTACAAAGAATGGAACTTTTAAGCCCTTGTTCAACTTTCTCTAGCCTATGTCTTGTAATTTGAAAGTCAATTAAAGAATAAGTGATAGGCATGTCTTTAAAAAAATCATAGGTAGGGAATGTGTTGGATATGAATTAGCAGATGCAGTTTCCTTATATCTTTGAATGTTATTGTATTAAAATTTGCTTCAACGTAGCATTTAGAAGTAGCTTAGAACTAGTGTTCTGAAATCTGTCAATGTGAAAAAGATTCTAAAAAAGATGTGCATGACTCTAAAGTTTGTCCACTTTGAATATAAAAACTATTTTAATCTTTTTATTAAACTAGGTGGTAATATGATCACGCTTTATATAGGACTGTCTCAAAAAAAAACAAAACCAAAACACTACCACCCTCCTAAATGTAGAGTTGTTCTGTAGTTTGGCTTTGCCAACCTGATATTTCCAAGTTGTGTTCTGTTCTAGAACCGACAAACAAGACTCAGTTTTAGTTGTTGTTTTTTTTTTTGTACAAGGCCTTTTCTTAATATCAGTTTATTAGAATTACCAATCTGAGTTCAAAATCAGAATTTTTCCACTGTGATCTCTCTAGATTGTATGTTGACAGCTTACATATTTTGATCAGTTCAACATCCATAGTGTGAAATTCATAGTCCTTCATCTATCTGTCTTAAAATGCTTCTTGACTAAAGTTAAATATAGCCTTTTTAGGTGTTATCATTAGTTGGATTAAGAATTAATTATAATAGCAAAATTTTTGATACCATCATCTGTACTGAGAGTTCATTTATGGCTGTAAAAAGAACAGCAGCCTTATTTTTGAACAGTTGATTAGGTTGTTCATTAATTAGTATTAACTTTTTTCCAACTGAAACCTTGGTCTCAGATAGAACTGCACAACTGAAACCTTCATCTCAGGTAGAACTGCAGTTTTTAAACTGGTCCATGAGAGTTTGATGATACTGCTTTTTTACTTTTTGCAAATTTAATTTGCAAACTTGCAAATTAATTGTCTAATAAGACAGATCTCAGTGCAGTGGAGAGCTGTGCAGGCATTAACTCTACAGACTCCAGAAACTGCATCAGTGAGGGGTTTCGATTGAGCTGTTTGGACTCAGTCTCCATAAGCTGGAGCATGGTGCAACGTTACTTTAATTCTTCACACTGTGTAGGAAATAGTTCTGACTGCTGTTTATCCAGACAACATCTTTAGCATGCATGCAGTCAGTAGCAAGGGGTATCCTTCTATTTCTTTCATACATGGATAGGCTACTTGGAGTTAGTTCCCTTCTCTTATTTTGGTGGGAGCTGCAGAGACAGGAATTAAGCAGGGAGTTGTTGACATGCTAGAAGTACAGTGTTGTGATGTTTTTGTATCTATCCCCAAAGCAAACAATATAAAGTAGATGGAGTTGGATGTGACTGTACAGCAAAAGAGGTACAGTTTTGGGAGGGCACTTGTGGTGGAAAAGAAGTTCAAGAAGCAAAAAGAAAGCAAGCATGTTTGAACTGAGTAAAGATAAAGATACAGGGATTTCTAGAATAAAATGGAAAGCCGAATTAGAAAAAGGAGAACAAAGAAAACTCGGAAAAGAATAAGGGAAAAGGAGAAAATGTGTTCCTTAATTCTCTTTTTGTATTATCCTTCGAATCGATCTCAAAGTTAGGGAAGGACTGGCTTTCAACTTATCTGTTACGTTGCTGATAGTAGATTTTGGATCTTTTTGATGTTTTGGGGAACAAAAAGAGAAGCGTTTCTTGATGTCCATATCTGTTACTGTCATTAAAGAAGAAAACTGACACAAACATTAATACTGATTATTATTATGAATAGAACTTTATACTATTTGTGCTACTTTAAACTTGATTAATTGTGCTCAAAATAAAGATCTGTTTAGTGTTCGGTAAATCATATTTTGGGAATTAATAGCCTAAGAAAGTCCCTGTGATGTCTCTTATTTAGCTTATTAAAATACGTGATTTCAATTTGTGGGTTTTTTTTCAGGTTATTTTTATGAATGCATACTAGTGCCAGTCAGAATGCAATGGTTCTTAATGCCAATTTATCTCTGCAGAAACATCTGTGCTACTATAATTAATATTATTTTAATACTTCCATTTAAAACCTTTATAGCTTACTGCAAGTATTGCTGCTTATAACGTAATGAGAAAGAAGTGAAGCATTCATCATGAGAGATAATATTTTAACCAAATTAGTATGTTAAACTACTAGAAAAAGAAATAATGGAAATATTTAGTTAAGATTTGGTCATTCCTAGTGCATGCATGTGTAAGTGTTTTTTGCTTCAGTGCACATGTCAGTGTATGTTTGTGGGTAGACTTTGCCTCAGTAACAAGAGGGTGGCTTCATCCACTATACTCATTTTAGCCTTTTCTGCTTTCCAATACATCAGAATTGTCTGGAGATTTTTTTTCTGGCCTCTATTAATGTTCTGGAACAATGAAAATCCAGATTTAATTTCTTAGTGGCTACAACAGTACAATTGTATTACTTTAAAGTGAGGCATTAATTTTGTCTCATCTTTGGTCTTGCTAGGTCAACTGTTGCTTAAAATTTTGATGTAAACACCAATATATTTATTCACAAATGGTTTTCTATGCATGGATCCTTTGTGGGGTTTGGAAAGGATGTCCCAGATCAGTATAAGAGCTCTGAGATTTACATGTATTTTCTTCTGTTTAGTATGCACATATCACTTTAATTGGAGGTGTCCCTGTAGTTTGGAGGAAGCAGATCTTATGTCTACAGCATCACTGTCAGAAATACACTTAGATTTTTCTTTTGAAAAATTAGCTGTTGGGGAAGGTTGCTTTGATTTCATTTTCATGAACGTAAAGTCAAGCCAATTGTGTTTAAAACAAAACAAAAATTCCACAGAAAGATTTTGCTCTTTGAAGCACAAGTTCAATGTTCACCACACTTCAGCTTTAAAAATAGTTTTGATTTAAATAGTAAATTCATTAAACAGTTGCTTGCTAATCATGAATATTTCTAGTGTAATCAGTGAGATTTGATATGGTTATTGAAAATAAAAATATCTTTAAAAGTACTGGAAAATTATTCAAATCCAAACTATAAATCCAAACCATTTTGATAATCTGGGATCTTGTTGAGGTACTAGTTATTGCAGAGATTTGTTATGGTACTAACTTGTTCAGAGAATGTTTTTGAGAGTAACCTGGCTTCTGAAAAATTAAGGAACTGCTCTTAGAAGAGAAACACAGGAATTTATATAGTATGTTATAGGATCAGAGGCTTCTCCTTATTAGTGGCTATGTAGTGACTTTTTCCCTTGCATGATGAATGTGAGAGTATGTTTTCATATTTTATAAATGTATGAATATTGGGAAAGTATGTTTAAGTTATAGTAGGAAAGTAGAAAAGGTTTAACAGTTAATTTCCTACCCTAAGTGTTAACATTTTTAAATTACGTGGAGTCAAACCTCATTAGGGATTACATAAGGAAGCAGTTAATCTACACATCCTTCATTGCAAGCACCTACATTTTTAGAGTTTTGTTGTGTGGTGAAATAGTATGAAAATATACATAAGGCACTGTGTTTAAAAATAGCATCATGTTATTTCATTAACAGCTGCATGTACCTGTTTTGCACCCACTTTTATCCATCAAGAAAAGATACTTTCAAATACTGCTGGGGAGATCAAACTGACAAAACGCTATCTCAGGTGACAAAAGAAACCAGACAAGTGGCCATTCTCTTTAATTAAGCTGACTTGGCAGAGGTGCAGATTATTTTATATTACAGCAGAATTGCCTCTGAGACACAATATCACATATTCTGTAAAGTTGGCCATAGAAAAAAATGGCATAACATTTGTTGCTGACTTTGTTTTCTTCTGTCAAGTGGTAATGAAAATTTTAATGGTATAAAGGTGAAGTCAATAATTAGATATGTATTTTTCAGACTAATTGTTTACACAGTCTTGTTTCTGGCTTACAAACTGCATTTGATCTGGGAAACAGTTTATCCGTACTAATTAAATACATGCAACTTAGTAAGTCTCAAATCCATAAATGATGTCATTGACTTTGTGTTTAAAATTGCATTCTTATCTTACTCTCAGCACATGCGAAGAAGTCATGTTCAGAATTTCTGAGGTCCATCAATGGTCAGAAAAAAGGATAAAAGCAAGGGAGATGAGCTGTGATCTTTACAATTGGACAAGAAATGGCATGCAACTTTTCTTCATTATATTATAGAAAGAATTGTCAATCTTTGCTATTGCTTAAAACTATTAATCTTTTTAAACATCCCTTTAAAAAGCTTTTTAGTCATTTCCTGGTTTTGTTTGGTAGAATTTTTAACCCAAAATGTCCTTCCTAGTTAAAATGATCTGGCCTGTATTCACTGTTTGGGTGCTTAGAATTCGGAGGGTTGTCTTTTTATGTGTCGTGCCAAGTTGTCATGCTGTGTCACAATGCTGGGTGTTGTTATTAGAGACACAGGACATGACACCTTGTGCTTTTAATGTTGGTGTTGTGTAAAAATGGCCTTTGAGGGCTGAGGGTGCGGCCAGCGTGCGTCACACGGGGGATGTCCCGCTGTGTGCGTTGTGCGTGAGGGCCACAGCTGCTCCCGTGGACATGGATTGTCTTGTTTATAGGAACACTCTAAATCTTATTCCAGGTTTTGACTCAGATGAAGAATTTGGGCCGTTCTGTCATCACACGCCGTTTCTAGGTGATGATCTGGGACTGATGACTTTTGCCTTTTGTAAACTTTCTTTAATGTTTCCTATGTTTGCACGTTTGCATGATAATGCAAGCTTCTGGCCTGTGGGGTGGTAGAGCAAGGGGCGAGAGGACAAGGCAGGCATGTTGTCACCAGAATTCATAGAAGCCTACAGCCATGGATTATGTTTGACAGAAATAAGTTAAATCGATCTCCACAGCATATGGATTCTATTTTTTTTTTTTTTTTTTTTAAAGAAGACAAATTAAATCCTAATGAATGCATCATTTACTCCTGTTCTGTGCAATGATGATCTGCATGGCAAACTTCTATTATGTGGTGACTGACGTATTTTGGCAACCACACTGTATATCCATAGGTAATTACATCTGTGCTTGTGTAGATTATGTTCTAGTGGAATCCAATGTACAAAATAGCACAGCTTTGTAATATAGAGATACAATGAAAGCTCAATTGATAAAAATAGCGTGAATTTGTTTTTCAAGTATGCAGATTACCGTTTGGTTCTGCAAATACTTGAGATGATAAAACAATGAAATGAACAGTGCAGATTCCTCAGGAATCTGATGGCTTTAAGTCCATGGAAAATGAAAACCTTTTCACTGAACTATTATTGTCATTGGTTGTGGCCCTGAATTCTCAAATGGTTTTCTGCATCAAGACCTATTTACTGCTCATATCAGCATTAACTAGTCCAAACAAATCTGTCTTACTCTGATGATAGACACAAAAAATTGCTTTGGGGTTGCCTTTGGATGCAGATGTGGGGAAGCCAACTAGTTGGAATATACTTTACATCTGCCGGTTAACTTCAAAGCTGTGATGTAGAAACCTACATCCATTTCTCTAACTGAACCAGGGTAATGGCTGGAACACAGCCTTTCATGTCCAGCTTTAGATGTATCCTTATGTTACTTTTTTACAGATCAGAGAGTAGCATCTTTTTGCACCTTGAATGATATACAACAAGCTCAGAGCTTGGAAGGAGGACAAGAGTTACCTTTGGATGAGAGTCCCACAGATGGAAAAGATTTCCTTGAGGCTACTGGGTATGTCAGAATTAAAGTGTATTTATTACAAAAAGATTTTAAGAATATACTTTCTCGCAATGTTGCATGTCAGATGGCCTGTATGCATGTTTCACTGCTGTTTGAGGGCAGACTTGTTGCCGTGGCTGCTCGTGTCTTTAATTCCGAAAAATGGTGTTTCTTCGCTTTTATCATTCTGTGCTACAACAACCTGTGAGCAGTTCTGTCTAGAAAATGTGTAGTATAGTCAAATAAAGCTCTCTCACTAGAACAGGCCTCTAATGAGGAATACAGGTAGATGCAGAGTTTCAGCTAGTGACATTTTTCACTGTATTCCCACTAAATAGTAATAAGTTGTGTGATCCTTATTTCTGTTTTCGTTTGAATGGGACAGATAACAGGAGCTCAACTCTATAAGTATGCAATAACCTTATCTGCAGCAAATGTCTCAGACCTTGGAACAGTTGTTCCTACCAATCTTTTGCAACTATTTGCTGCTTGCAAATCCATAATTTTTCATTTATAGGTAAATTAATCAAGAGAACCTTTAACTGAGGACTGCAGTAAACTTTTATGCCAAACTGCTCAATTTCTCAAATTCTTCCCAAAGTTCTGAGAGATTATCCCTTTTTTCTTTTTCCCCCTGTCATCCCTGCTGTGAGGCATATACTTGTTAAAAACACAGATTCAGCAGTATAATCTGTCCACTAGCATGCTTCAAAAGAAATACACATCTTTGATTAGTTTTGCTCTTCAGCTACAGGAATGGAAGAACAGGAAATAGAGGAAAAAGTCTTCTTGCTTGTTAGACTATCACATTTTAATTTGAACCAATTTTACACAAATTAACTTACTTACATGGTAAAGCGCATTTACTGTAATGACTTCTAAGTCCACATCTTTCCCCGGCCTGGTGATCAGTAAGGATTGCAAAAGTCTGTTAAAGTTGTTCCACTTTCAGCATCAGCAAATTGGTCAGATTTGTGCACTTGCATGGAGCAGCTGATTCAGCTTTGTATGTAAAGCTTCTCTCTTCAGCATGTCTCTTCTAGACAAAATGATTCAAGTTATAGATAATTTCACCCGTAATGTATATGAAATTGTCTTCCATAGTGCTTATTGTCATGGAGGGAAACGGAAGCTATTCTCAGTACCTTCCCTCAGCCAGGCATCTGATTAACCCATGGCAATGTTTCCTTTGTTTTGACCTTTAAACAGAATATTTGTCTCCATAAAGCCATAGGTTTATCCTTTACTGGCAATGACACAACTACAGACCAGACAAAAGATCTGTTAACAGCTCTTTTGGTTTACAATAATTGCTGCTGCAGCTTGCTTCAGATTAGTGCAGTCTTTATCAGAAAGCAGCTTGTTAACAAATGTGCTCAGCACATAATTTAGCAGAAAAGTTTAACTTGCACTGTGAGGGTATGTGCACTTAATTCCTAAAATGTTCCTGATTTCTGCATGTCACGTCAAATGTGACAGCAATGGGTTTATGATCCCATTACAGTATTTTGCTGATGCTGTTTCTGTCTGTTTTCCTAAGTTATGCCTGAACTGATTTGTTCCTTTGCTATCACTAAAAGTGTTACACTGCAACAGCTGGGGGAGAAAATGTCTTTAACCCAGAGTGAAGTTAGTGGTTCACTTTACAGGGAACATGCTCCGAGTTCTTTGACTGGAAAAGTAAACCAGCTAGAAGTCATCCTCCGGCAACTGCAAACTGACCTCAGGAAGGTGAGAGATCATTAGTGATATTATTACTCTCCAGTTTTAACAGTTAGATTTTTATGCAGAGCTCATCAAGGGCTTGAAAAAAGTACATCAGACTAGATAGTGCAATTAACACATGGTAAAGCCCAGTGGTTGATAGAACACTGCACCTTGGTGCAGGAGGTCCTGTGGGAATGGTTATGTGAACAAGCTGGCCCAAGGCTCACTAGTTTATGGGTGTGTTTACTCCAAAATAACTGTCCTACATATAGTCATACCCCAGAAAGAATGAGGCACTACATTTATGGTACCTTGGATTTATTGAAGGATAGGGGTATGGACCCAAGCACTATTGCTAATTAGTTAACACTCCAGATTTGTTATCCATGTTGCCTCGTGGTATCTTGATCATGTAACAGTGACTTGCTCTGTGTCTCATTTGCTGTCTAATTCCTGAGCTGGAGATGACGCCAGGACAGGTAGAGATGAGGCTGCTTTTGGTAAGAAAATAGTCAAGTAAGGCAAAATTTTTGAAATTAGGTATTTTTCTTCCTTAATGTCTGCCTGAAATCAGGTTCTTATCACTTGGCCCTTCACATATGATTTGCAATAGCTTGATATTTTTTTTTTTTTTTATTAAATGGAGTAAACTCCTATAATTTTTGTATTAAAGTAGCATCTAGTTTTCTTTTTAGCTTGTAATATTTTCTCAGAATGAATGAGGTAGTTGAAGCATATTTAGGGAATTAACTCACAGTCTTCATCAGAATGGATTAGGGAGCTGAACAAAATACAGCTGTATGACTGGCACAGAAATATTAGCAACAAAAATACTGTCATCTTGACTACTCAACTTTTGTCTTTGTTAACCAGGAAAAGCAGGACAAGGCAGTTCTCCAAGCAGAGGTGCAGCATCTGAGACAAGATAACATGAGACTTCAGGAGGAGTCTCAAACAGCAGCTGCTCAACTGAGGAAATTTACAGAATGGTTTTTCAGTACAATAGACAAAAAATCCTAATGACTGAGCCCCTGGAAAATACTTATTTGAACAATGTAACAGCTGTATTTTTTTGAATTAGCAGGGTAATAATTTCACTGTGTTCACAATCCATTTTAGGTGTCTCTGCTACATTCTCTGTCCAGCTTTATTCATTTGAAAAGGAGAGAGAACTGTGGTAATCCATCTTTAAATTCATATGAAGAAAGCAGAGAATAGCAGATATTTGTTTGTGTGCAGATGAATGTAAAAAATCCTTAGTGTCATTTTAGACATTTTTAGAAGATGCTCTGGCTGGGGCTTGCCTGAAGAGGAATATTTGGCGTTTTAGTTCCTGCATTTCAGGTGCGCTGGTGAAGATGTTAAAGCAATTTACATTAGCTTGGGCTTCAGTATTGTAAGATAAAAAGAATAACCAGACATATACTTTAATGTTTAAAAGGTGCTCTATTTTTTTGTATGTACAGTAGTTTTATTTCCACAGTCCACATTGTCATAGCAATAAGAATGGAGGTATAGTGAATAGTCACAAAGCTGTGTTTATAAAATGTTAGCACTGATGTGTTTAACACTAGTTTGGATGCAGATACATTAGAGATTATTTATTTGCAGGAACAAATGGTGCCTGAATATAAACAGTGTTCTGATTTTCTAAAAATACACATGCCTTGTAAATGGCTCACTGGGGTTAGCCCACTCCCAACTTCAGTTACTTTTGTATAGTTGGTGTTCAGCTAAACAGTTATACTGCTTCATCATGTATGGTGTGAGCCACCCAATCAATTGTACAATGCCAAATTTGTTTATCTTTGTACAGAAGCTTTGATCAAGTGTCTTGTATTTAACACTTTTATTTAAGCTTATTTAACCTTAAATTGTTGTTTTTATAAAGTTTGTTTTATCTGCACTATGGTGAGGTCAGTTGGTTGCAAGTGGTAATATTTTAGCTTGCCAAGACTGTACTGAGGAGTTCTAGAAAATTCTAACAATTGGATGCTGCTAGTACACAATTGATTTGTTTGTATGCTTTAACATTTTTAACTGTTTAATTTGAAATGAACATACATCCAGCTTTTTTAATAAATGTTAAAAATCTAAACCTGAATTATTTTATGTTGTGTTATCTGTAATCAGTGTCATCAGCAAGAGCTCAAGTTTCGGTTCAGCCCACTTTCCAGGTTCTCTGCCCAAAGATAGTCCAACCCCACAGAGCTCTCATGATCCCTTGTTACCAATGAGGGACTATCAACATTATCATAGTTAATTTCTTTGATGTGTCCTGTCCCATAACTGAGAAGGTAGCCTCATGGGTCAAGGAAAGAACTTGTTTTGGCTGTTCATATGCATTGATTAGTGACCTAGAAGGAAAAATATGCTTTATCCAAAAATAAGTCCCAAAGGAAGTTTTCAAAAGGAGTCTAGTTTTCTCATATTATTTTAAATTAGTTGTAGCAGCATCGCCATCTCCTTGTGCCTGCAAGTAAGGGTTTGATTGCAGTGTTTGTGTATGTGGTATGTTTTGTGTATAGTACTAATCTTAAAGTTTACACCAAAAAAGTACAGTTTTGCAAAATTAAATGAAGCTAATGAGCACATTTGGGTTATCCTTTTGAGAGGGGAAAAAAAATAGTTGAAGTTGATGGTTGTATCCCAGTTTCCTTTCAGCAGCTGAATGCATTCATGCAAACCTACAGAAAATTGTTGAATAATTAAATATATTCAGCTGATGCAAGTAAAATTCTGTGTCCGTTGTTAGCGCACATTGGCTAAGAAATGTTTTTTAAGTTGAAGGAATGCTATAGTAATTATTCAGAATGACTGCTCTTAGGAAAGGCTTGGGTATCCTTTTATTCAAATGAAGAAGACTATTTTGTCTTTGTATTTTTTGTCAAAAACTCTGACTTTTACATACAATACAATATGCATTGAGATGTATTAACAAAGTAATGAAACACGGCAGTCATCCGTTACACTAGATTCTGATTTAAGCACCTTAAAGAAATCATTAGCAAACCCATCTGGCTGGAGACCTTGCCAAATAACAGTGCTGAACAACCTGGGCAATTTGTCTGTGAAGGTGTTTCTGTGAGGATTGGTTTGTGCACCTTGAAAGCCCTGCTGGTTAACTGAAAGGCACTTGAGAATGAGCATGTTCTGAAGGGATGCTATTAGGTTTGGATAAGAGTTTATAGCCCAATAGTCATTTTAGCTCTTTGTCTCTCAGTTATTGAAAGCGAGCAATAGAACAAAAACAAGTTATTGAAAATATTTCATTTCCAAAAGTGACAGAAAACTTGTATATAAATCTTATTCCCTTCTCTGACAAAGAGAGGGAATGTCAGAGACACGTGACTATTCCTTAAGTAACTTTCACTATGGGAGTAAGTTTTTGCTATTGTTTTAGTTTTGTTACTGTTATTGTTTTAATGACATGCGAATACAATATTTATCAGCAACCGTAATACAGCCTTGGCATTGGTAAAGGGAATTTAATTGAACATTTTAATTAACTGGGTTTTAAGAACAGTCCTTTCAGTGATGTTTTGCTAACAAAAACACTTGTTTGAGACATGTGGAGGCAAAGGCTTTCTACATAAGCAACTAGTGTGGAGCCCTAGGAAAATTTAGAGTGTTGCTAACCCAGGTTTTAGGAGTGGGAGGAGATCTTTTGGGCTCTTTCACATCCATGACTGGACACCTTCTAGGAGCTGAAATCATACGTTAGGTGAGCTCTGACTTAGCTTCATCTGGAAGCTCTGTGCTCTGACACCAAGCCACATGAACCAAAGCATAGTAAGTGGGGATGACTGGGAAATTTATTTCAAAGATGTGTTTTCGATCTGAATTAAAACACTAATGTGGAAGTGTTTCCAATGTCTACAAAGTCCACTGTGAAATACTGACTTGCAGAATTCAAATGTGAGGCAACAGGTGTTTGCTTCTGTAAGAGGGACAAATACAAACCATGACAAATTAGAAAATTCTTGAGAGTCACACCCTATTTTATATGTAGATCTTTATGAAATGGATACTTATGGAGACATTTGTCTGAATGTGAACTTTATTTAATGTGTAGTTTCTTCTGAGACTACTATTACAAACATGAGGAATAATTTTTGGTATTTTTTCTGTTTCTGAGAGCATAGTCATACTGGTGTCTTAGGTACATGATAGCTTTATTGAGAAGCTGTCTACATTCTCTGTATTATTTAATATAAATTCTCAAAGTAATTTTTTTTTTTGGTGCCTAAAATGCAGTTCTGTGGAAAAAATGTTTAAAATATTTGTAATACAAACTAGCTTACTGTAGAGCAGTTGCTTAGGAAAACAGTTTTCAGTCTGGAAAAAAAAAAAGAGAACTGCTGTGTGCATTATGTTGTTGCAGCATTTCTTGAGCTCTCTGTGCTGACAGCATCTAATGTATAAGAAGGGCAGTGAAACTCAGGAACTGGGCAGTGAAACTCAGGAACTGGTGGTGTACAATTTGAAAACTGTCAGAATCATTAATTATTGCCAAACCAAGTTTTTCTTCTTTTCTACAGAAAAGACTAGAAGAAAAATAATGTGTTTCAGCTCAAAAGTGAACAAAAGCTGGCTTCTGTGTGTTTGGAAGCAGACTGGGCAAACTGAGGGGAAAGGTATACTTGAGTAATACTAGAAATAAATTTGCCAGGAACATAAATTGTAGTCTCAGCTCTTCATGCACACAGGTTGTGTTTTTTCATTCAATTCCATGCACATCCTTTGTTTCACTCCATCCCCACGTTCACTTGCTTTTTTTGTCTGTGTGGCTTTACAAGAAGCTATAGAGAGGCAGGGCCTAAACATTTTGCAGTCCTTGCTCCTGCACAGTTCTCCACAGCAGCTGCAGAACAGAAAGCAAGGTGGGTACAGTTCCATCCAGCCTTGCCAATGTCCATCTGTGCTAGTTTCTCTGAGCGCACTCGCTGCCTTACCACGGTACTAACTTTCTGAATCAGTTTTTGAGTCGTGGGTAAATCAGCCAGGAAAGAATGGGCATTTCCATTCCACAGTATCTAGCAGTTTTCCAAAACCTTCACAATGAAGCAATTAAAAGGAAGAGCACAGAGAGGACATTTTCTTAGGTTTTATTTTGATTCTCCTTCCAGATAGACATCACTGCTGGCTGTTGCACCAGCTTAAGGGGGCGCAGCATAACCAGAGAATGGAATGAACAGGCCAAACTGTTCATACCCTTCCGTTTTAGAAATCATTTGGTGGCTTCAAATTCCAGTGTTGAAATCCTGTTTATTTTATTGAATTCTCTAGGGAAAAAGTTTTATGTCCTTTGTTCCATTTTTTTTTAAACGTTTTTCCTCCCCTAACCACTGATATTTAAAAGCTTCTTTGCTATATAGCATCACAGAATTAATCTAGTAGTAGTCATATTGACCTTGTCCCTATTGGAACAAACTGAGGCTGACAGATTAGTGATACAAAGGTGTTAGTCTTGCAGAAGGGCCATAAATCTATTTAATGTTTTTCTGTGTTCCTGCTATACAATAGCAAATCATTAAATCTCAGAAGCTGAAGAACAGCAGATGGGCATGTTCTGACCAACGTCATTTTTAAAAAAATCAAAATAAATTATTAAATATGCTGTTGATACCAGTTCAGGTATCCTTGTGTCTAGACATCAGCTGGGGGTGTTTAAAATAAATCTGAGGAGAGATGGTAGGAATTGAGGAGACAAAACCATGCCACATCATAAAATGGGACATGCAAAGTACACCAGTAGTAATCAAGGACAATGTATGAGTTGTGCTTTTATTGATGACAGATGACTCTGACCGAAGACCAGAACTTCAATAAAATGGGAAATTTTTATATGATTTATCTTTTGTAAATCTACAGTTTGGAACCTAGAAAGCAATTGTGAGAGTACCTCAGGAAAATCTTTTGTCATGAGTTAGCCCTGACCAGAAGTCTGGGAGACCTGTAGTACTTTGGTAGTTATGACTTAATGTCTAAGCAGTGGGCTTGGTTATACTGAACCCAAATTTAGAGTTTTGGAAGCTCTCGCCTTTTTGTCTTTCATTCCTATTTTGAAACTGATGAAAGTATGTGACTATGTGAGTGACCAAAGCTGTTAATAAAATAAATAAGTGACCCTAGAGTTGTCCAGTAGTAAATACTAGTATAGTCATCTGAGGTTCTGTTACCACTAACACTCTAGTCTCTCTTTCACCCCAGGCATGACTTTGATAGATATTTTCTGAAGGATTTTTTTGTGGAAACCTGAGATATCTACATTCTCATCAGTGC
The DNA here is from genome assembly GCF_000691845.1 of Merops nubicus. NCBI lineage: Eukaryota > Metazoa > Chordata > Aves > Coraciiformes > Meropidae > Merops > Merops nubicus. Next base: position 217,321 of record NW_008619875.1, on the reverse strand, counting down.
TGTTTCTCCCTCTTCATAGTTCTTTTATTCAAGATGATGGATGTTTCTTTCACAAACCCAGGGCATAATGTTTCTTTTCAGCAAGAAACATTTCTCTCGTGTGTAAGAGCAGTGCTCCAGGAAGTATATTCTAGTACTAGTGCAACTTAAAATTGTTTGTGCTTAAGGTTGATTATCTATCTTCTGCCACGCAGCTCCCAGGTTCTTGGTCTTCCTTTCCTTTGCTTAGAGCTGAATTTCTCATTAGGGGTTTCAGTAAAAATAAACACAAAACAAAAATCTCCTTCAGACTTGCAAGTTTTTAGGAAATACAGGGAGTTTTTAAAGCTACAAATATCCTATCTTGGTCTTTCTATGTCTTTTGCTGTCAAGAAGCTTAAAAAGGAACTTTAGGGTGGCTCAGTACTTGAACAGTTGAAAGCCTGTTTGCTGAAATGTTTGCACATGGGTAGGGAATATTAAACATAAGCACTATTTAATATAAAGTTTGTTCAGTATGCTTTCAGTCTGCATACAGGCCAGAGGCAGCCTTGTTTCCATCAATTCTAGTCCACGTTGGCTTGGAGGAGGAATGCATTCAAAGGAGAAAGCAAACAATGGGCTCATTCCTATATATTTAATGTCACATAGCCAACAGAAGCTGTATGTAGCTAGAAAAGCTTCAAATGACACCATTAAATTGGACTGTGCTTTGTGGGCTGGGTGGCTGATTTCTTGGAAAATATCAGCAAATGTATTCAATACCTCCGGTGTAAATCAGGTTTAATATAATTGAAATTACTGAAAAGAGTAGAGCTGGGAAAAAGAATTGGTCTCTTTGTGTGGAATGGTGAATTACATCCAGACCATGTTTAAAAATGAGGTCAAGTGATTAGACCAAAAACAGGATATGAAAATAAAATTGAAGTCTGTCTTTATTAACCATGACCTCAGTAGTACACAGTTTTTTGGCTCATTGATTTCTAATGTTAATGTGGTTTAAACTTCTTACTAAGCTCTGAAGAATGTTCTTTCAACAGAACCATATCTATTAAAAGAGTCATTTGCTCTTTAAAACTAGATAGCTTCACAGCACAGCGTGCAGTAAGCCTCCTAATGTCTCGCCAATTGTCCAGCATGACTGTTGATATTTATACAGAGAAGCTTTAAAGGGATGCTGACGGGAGAGTTTCATCATCTGTAAATAGCCTTATTAAGGTTCATGCATAAAATCCTCTTAGATTCTTGAAGTGTGAATTCTTGCTAAGACTGTGTCGGTACCTTCCTTCCCAGCCTGCCCTAGTTTGTTACTGCAGAGCAACCCAGAGTTGTTCAGCTGCTGATTTATTGTTTTTCTATAAATCAAACATGAAATAGAAAAGACTGAAAGAAACCTAAGGAGAGGAAGTTAAATCAATCTTGAGACCTGCAGAGATGAGCATTCTTTGTAAATGTTTTTATAATGTCATAGAGATGCTTTAATAATCCTTTTAGAGAGAAAGAAATAACTAGGCTTGCATATTTAACAGGCTGGTGTATAATTCCTGAATGCACCACAGGTTCTCTGTCAAGGCGTGCAGACAGCAAACCACAGTGCAGTGAAGGGCTAACATAACAACATGGCAGTAATGACTTGTCCACGTCCTACAAGAAATGTTACAAATTCCCTCCATAAGACCCACTATTTTTTCATCTCTAGGAGAGTTCTCAGAAATATCCAAGCTACCTTTTTTAAAGTGATGTGGAAATGCTTGCTTTAGTGTTATTAAGCCCTTAGTCAGTGTTGAGAATGAGAGATTGCTAAGCTGTGCTGGCAGGAAATTCAGATGCTCAGAGGCACAGATATACCTGTGCCTTTTCCTTGAAAGCAGTATGCATGAAATACCAAAAGGCCATCCAGTCTCTAATGCTTGATTTGATGAGAATACAGATGAGAGCATATTGCTGACAGAGATACTCTGGTTTTCTGATAGAGACAGATTTATTTTTTTCCTAGTGTTCACAACCAAATCTTTGCTCCCTGCGCATGAGGACTGGCTTTTTCCTCTTGCTTGCATGCCTGATTAAAGCAGCCTGCCTTTCTGCTGTCCTCCTGCAGCCTGTTCAACCATCCGTAACACACAACACACATGCAGTAAACAGGGGACAAACACTAGGTGCTGGGACATCTTGTCTAAATCCTGCTTTTGCCAAGAAGGGTTGGACCAGATGATCCTTGTCCCTTCCAACCTGGTATTCTGGCACCACAGCCAGAAAAGTGGACACTCTCACCTCTAAGTGCATTTCTTCATTTGGCCTGTATGGATTTACAGGGTCTGGAGTCGGTTTTTCATACACGTGTAAATATCTTTTCCTCCCCTGTGAGCAACCACACTTCCATTTAAAGTTCTTTCAGTTACTGTCAATTAACAGGACTTATATTTTGTGACAGAAATGTTTGCTGGAGGGAATGTCTGGAGGTCATCCTGTCCACCCTCCTGAACTAGCACCACCACTTTACTATGGCTAGGTATGGCATTGTCTAGCCAAGTCTTATTAACCTCCAAGGATGACAATTCCACAACTTCCTGGGGGAAGAAAAAAAAGTTAAGCTTTTTTTTCCTAATGTTTGCCCAAACCACAATCTGTGGTTGATTACCCCTTCTTATCATCTGGCAGTAACAAGGTTTTGGCTGTTTTATGTGTGTAAATACCCTACAAATAGTTGTAGACTTCTATTAAATAATTTCTTTGTCTCTTCTCTATCAGATTAAACAAGATTTAAGAAGCCAAATTCTCTCTCAGCTGCTCCTTTTTGGCCATAGGCTTAAGGCCCCTGACCATCTTAATAGTGCTCTGCTGCTCTCTCGCCAGGTTATTACCATCCATCTCATACTGGGTGTCCAAAACTGAACACACTATTCCAGCTGAAAGCATTACCAGTACAGTTTATTACTCTATATATTCAGGGACATGCAGAATCAGTAGTTTCTGTAACTTCCCTTCCTTTTCCCACTAAACCAAATGCTCTTTGGAGATGCAGCAATGTTTTTTTCTTTTTGTTCTTTTTGTTCCATCTGGGATTTTTTCTGGCTACGGTTTGAGAACAGGAGATGCTTTGCTATTTATGTCATCCGTGGAGGTGGCGACAAGGGTAAAGACATCCGCAGATGCACACGTGGTCCTGACACGGTCAAAAATGTTGGTCTTGGGCAGAAGTTGAAGTAAAAAACACATACGTACACCTTCTGTGAGATCCACATTAGCTGGAACTCTCCAGAGGAGTGTGGTTACTGAAAAGGAAGATGGTTGTCTTTAGTTTGATTGTTTTCAAACATGCTGTTGCTATTTGCTGCAAGTCCAAGGAAGGTGCTGGGCAGCAATCTGCTCACTTGTCTTTCTGCTACAGATTCCCAAGGAAGATCTGTCCGGATGGGGCCTCCTACGTCTGAACTCATCATGTACATTTTCTTAATAGCTGAAGAAGGAAAACAAGGGTCTGCAGAGGGTAGTTCAGCTGAACTGAGTGATATCATGAAGCTTCTCTGAAGTGAGTCAGTCACTGACAGGCCCTTGTTCTCTCTCTTGAGCACGAGAAGAGCACTGGCAAAGGAGCTCAGGTGTAGAGTTGTGCAGTGTAGTCTATTTTCCAGAGTTTTTCATTGTTCATTGTTTTAGTTGCCTTTAATATTTGAATGTTTATGAAAATCTTGAACAAAATGAGAAACACCATGACCCGCTTCAGCTAGCGAGCAAGACCAGTGTTTGGATTATTTGAAGTCAGTCCCATTTTGTGTTCTACACAAGCTATTAGTCCTCAAAGGTGATTTTTCATTTTGGATAAATGAGAACAGGAGGTAGGAGATGAACTCACCTAACTTATCTTGGCTGAGACAAGTTCGAGGTGTTGTTAAATGCCTCAGTAGATGATATATGACCATCTGGAAACAGATATTTATAACCCAGGATTTCTGTCCTTTTTGGACAGGTTATGAGGAGCAGAGTTCAGCTGGATTCTAGCTGGTGTTAAAGTAGAATCTAGTACAGGCTCTAATAGAGTATCTAGTAAACAGACTTTGAGCCTGATATACCAGTGTGCTAGTTTACTTCCAGAGTAACTCAACTGAGTTAATGCTATTATACTTAGCTTCAAACTAGAGCTGCTCATTGTTGAATCAAATCCTGTGTTTTGATCAAGATACAGAGAACTGTTTTTAAAAGTGCTCAAGTCTTTGTTTGTTTTGGAAGATGTTAAAACATGTTAAAGAAAATTAGTTCTAGGCTGAATATTTGTATGACAAGTTCTGCCTACAGCAAATCTCTGAGCTGCAGGTCTCTAAAAATAAGTTTTAAAATTGGAATGTTTATGCAAGTCTTAACACTTATGGTACCAGTGCATGTTGCTGTAATAAGTGGAATAACAGAGCGTTGTCACACTGCATCGAATTTCTTACCTTCATTTCATTTTGTGAGACAAATTGATCCTCAGACATTAAGGCTATAAAAGATTATCTGAATAGAAATGTTTCCTGGATATTTATAAGGAAACTCAATATGCTACACAATTTAAGTAACCCATAAATGAACTCATTATTATGATCAGTTTTTAAATGACAGCAGCAAAGCAGAAGCATCATCAAACATAAAAAATAGACACTAACAGGGATTTTTTTCCTATGCTTTTGTTAAGATACTCCACCGATTAACATTTCTAAAGACTGAAAATCTACAACCCCAAATATCTGTGTGTGGAAGTTAACTCCTGCAGTTCCAGAGGATGTTATTTCTAATGCATGGTAATGTGAAATATGAAACGTTTCTGGGTTTGCCCTCTCTGAAGGGGGCCATCAGTAGCCAGATACAGCAATTGTAGAAAATATGTTAAGGGATTGTGCTTTCTCTGTTACTGAAAGAGGAGCTGGTGGTCAGAGCCCTTCTGGCTGTGGGGGAGGCAGGGAAGGGAAGACAGAGACAACTGAAATACATCAGTATATTTATGTCTCCATGGCACCAACATACTGAATCACCTCTGGATCCTTTTCATACTTGGCCGTGCTACTGGAATTGTTTGGGTTGTTCTTCAAGGTAATGGTAATTATGCTGAGGAGCAGAGCCAGGATCTCAAGAGCCAGGGTAGCTCAAAGAGCAACAGATCTGCTTGCTTCTCACTCTTCATGCTCTGGGCTCACTTGCTGCTGCCTGGAACATGTGCTGCAGACTTGAATCCCAGGAGGCTGGAGTGCCTTAGCCACACATCTGGAGAAAGACTGAAGGCTCCTTCCCCTCTCCTGTTTATACCTATGGAAGAGTTTGGCTGGGAATGTCATTATTTGTACTTACTAACGTGGGCTGTGCTTGGGGCATGGCACACTGCTGCACTGGCTGAGTTCAGTCTCCTTTCCTCAGAGCCTGCATGCAGAATGCCTACATGCATTCCCTAAACAGAAACAAGTGTTGGAAGGCACTGCCTTCTAGCTGGTAGGAGAGACCTTCATGCCTTTGTAAACTAGTGCTGTAGCAGGAAAACTAGCTTAGCTCTGTGGAACCTGGAGTTCTGTCACTCCAAAAACCAGAGGCCGAAAGCATCTTTGTTTTTCCTGATAGAGCCCCTTATCCCAGAGGTGGATGTACTAGTGCCAGGCTTGAGGGGTACAAATGACCCACAATCCAGTGGTGATTATGGAAACAGTGTGTGTGATATCCTCTGTGAAAAGGCTATTATTTGTTTCTCCAAAATCTGTTGCTTTTTGCAAGACTACCCTTAGCCTGTAAGTATTCCTCCTTTTATGTGTATTGTTCCAGCAGCGTACTCCAGGCGGGGTTTAGGAACAGTGATGTTATGAGATAGTGCAACAGATTATGTCTCAAACCTCACAGGAGAATCTCCTTTTGGGGCTATCCTGTATTTCAGATCATTTGATTTTCCTTGCATGTGCTCCACAGACTCGGAGATGAAGGCCCTTTTCACTTAGAGTTTTCTGTGCCTAGGTCTGATAACCAATGTAGAGAAGGAAATCTTGTATTAGGTGAATGTCTTAGGAAAACCTTACATCATTTCAAGCAACCTCAATGAGCTTCTAGAAGAACTGGGCTTCCTGTTGCTGTTTTCTCTGATAATGTCCAGAGCAGAGTTGAGAGTTTCAAAACTAGAGGAGTCTTTCGTTGCTTTTTCTGCATGTCACTCCATAGAAAAACCTTCACCTTTTGTCCTTACCCCTCAAATGCAATCCCAGTGGTTTCAGTCAGGTGATCTACTTTGATTCGCTTACAAAGTGAAATCGATAATCTCATTTAAAAAACTTGCTGAAGGCAGGGAATGTCCCTCATATTGGACATGCTATCAGAGAAGAATCTGCCATTCTGGGTGCAACCTGACCTCAAGCCTGACAGGCCAAGTAGCCTAAGAAAGCATGAGGGCTTTAGTAGCAAAGTCAAATGAGTGGAGAGATGGTGATAAGAACTACGCCAGGCTACCAAGGAGTTATTTGGATTATACCACATTTCGGTTTTTTGGTTGCACACCTTCTCTACAGATTCTCTAAATAATTGTGTTTGAGCCAATGTACACAGGATGATGTCGGGTATTTATACGTGAATATGTTTGACACACTGAAGTATAAGTAGCAGAAGACATGCTGTTTCTATTGCTTGCCTCATTGTACACAGATAACAGTCAAAGTCACAGTGTTTCTGTGAAATCATAAGCTTCTTTGATTAGTACTGTGAAAATGTCCCTTTTCCTCTTTCAGAAGGATGTTTCAGGCACTGCTGTGGAAGAAAACCAAGCCAACTGGAACCTGAATGCTACATTTTTGGGTTTTCAATGCAAAAAAAAAAAAACCAACAGATTTTGTTATTTAGTACAAACACGCACTGCTAGTCTCACGGCAGAGGAGACCTGTTTTCAGAATGGGAAGCCACACTGTGCCCCACTTGCAGGCTATATCTGGTTCTTACCTTTTAGGGAAGGGATACAAGAATTTTCCAGGACTAGGTTTGGGACCAGACATGTATGTTTCATAATAATCCCAAACCACATATCAGATGTCCTTTTAGCTTTAAAGAATGCAGAATTTCATAGAGTGAGTTAATCTCCTGAGACCTTAAAAAACGCTCATCGATAGTCTTGGAGTAAGTGACACTGCTGCCGAGAGAAACAAGACACTCAAAGATAGAGGAGAATGTAATTTAAAAAAAAACCCCAAACCTGCTCTATGAATCTGAAAATGATCAGACACATTTACTGAGGTGCAGCCTCCACCACTCTTATTAATGTCTTGTGGGAGCATGGAAGGTCCTAGGCACTTCCTATGCTGCAATTGCAGCCACACAGCCTGAGCGGCCTCAGATGAGTAACTCCATTATATTTGTCAGCTACCAGATCTGAGGAGCCCAGTGCTGATCCTGAGGAGCCATGTGAAGCCACGTGAAGTGGCTTGCTGAGGTAGTGAAGCTGCTTGCTGAGACTTTGAGGTCCTTCATACCCCCCACCAGCTCTACAGATGCAGGTTCAAGCTGGCAAATGATGTAAACCAGTAGAGCCACTGATGGGCAAAAATAAGAGATTCCTCAGCACGGAATCATAGTTGCATGTTCTCTTGATGTTCTCTGCCTCTGCTTTGCCTGTCTGTAGCATGCTCATCTGTTTTGTTTTTTTTTGTTTTTTTTTTTCTGAGCTGACGCTGTGCTTGCTAATGCCTTGGATGAACTCCGTTCTTAGGTCAGGGATTGAAGACATTATAGGGTATTTTGTGAAGACCCCAGTGGCTGGCAGGGAATGTGTGTTACTCCCTTCATGGCTGCAAGCAACATGAGACCCTCTGATGTTGCCAGCATCTGGGAGAAACTGGAAAGTCTGTCTGAAGCAAATAGAGAGAGAAAAGCACGATATTCTTTACCTTCAGCTTGCTTTTGCTCAGTGTTGTTGATGTATAAGCAAAGGTTGGGTATCTGGGACATAAACAGAAGTGAGGAAAAAGTACAAATACCTAGAAATATGGTGAGACTGTGACCTCCCCATGGAGAATGAGGAAGAATGGTATTTTCCTGACAGGAATGGCATTTTCCAACCACTTAAATAGAACTGCTGCAGTGAAGACTCCTCATTTGTCTGCTCACACTGCAGACCACTGACTTCATCATTTCAGACATCAGCAAGAGTTTTGCATGTAAAGGAAGGTCAAGGGAGCTTCAAAGGCAGTTGGCTGTGAACTTCTAGGGCTTTTTAAGAAATACAAGGTGGGGGCTGGGAGGAGGAGTGTGCAGCTACAGCAGCAGGGAGGTGATGGAGAGCATGGGAGTGACAGACTTTGTTCAGTTATTTCTCCTGGAACTCTGGGCTGATGTGTTTTCACCACGCCATGTGGGTTCCCATCCCAGGTGGAGCAGGCTGGTACAGCTCCCAGGAGTGCCCAACATGCAGATTGCCACAGCCACCTGTGACTCAAGCAACATCAATACCAGTGACACAACTCAGTGGTTTCAGACATCTGGTTTCTTTCTAGAGGTGTACCTCTTTCCTCAGCAGCCAATTTCAGACAGCTGGGATAGTGACTGAGTGGTGTCTCAGTGTTTTTTCTGCTTGTGCCAGAGCCCTGGACAGCCAGGCCTGAGAGAGGGGATTGGGTTAAATTGAGCAGAAGGTGGGGAGACTGTTCTGGAAGTGAGAATCGCTGCGATTCCCCACCATATAGTCTGCTGACAGCTTGCTCCAAGCCTGGTCCTTAGGGCTCTCTATTGACCCTGGAGAACCATTGAACCAGATTTGGCTGTTTCCGTTGGTCTCAGTACGTCATTAAGTCTCAATCTGTTAGCGGGTTCAATGGGACTTTGATGTGAATTTGAGCCAGGGAAATGTTAAATTGAAATCTGTTCATTTCTCTTCCACACTGATAAAAGATTAACACCGCATAAAGCTTTGCTCTTTCCTTAGTGCAGGAAGCAAACAACAAACTCGATTTCACCTGAGAGCAGCCAAGAAAAAGAAGTTGTATTTGTCTTTGAAGCCTAAGCATTGATCATAAAATATATGATACTATTACAGTGTGTGCTTCATCCAGGTGCACGGAGGGAGTCTCTGTAGCCACTGTGTAAGAGATGTCCTGTTGTTTCTTGGTTATATCATGTTGTACAAGGCAACTACTCCTATTTTATAACACATGAAATGTTCAGCCACTGGAGTTTTCTGCCTGGCTGATTCTGCCTCAATTTACAATTAATAGTAGTCTTGTGATTTACAGACTGACAGATTCCCTGAGCAGGATAACTTCCTTGAAGAAAGCTTCTCACCCATGGGATGGCTCAGATAGGGAGTTTGGCTTGCCCTTGCCAGCTCCAGCCTGGGATCTTGCAAGAAGAAAAGGGCAGGCAGGCAGGGTGTAGCAGGTGAAGCAGCAGTCTTGGCACAGCAGACAGCTTTTGCTTTGGATGAAAGGTCTAACATGGATTCACTCCTCTCTTTTGTTACTTTACTTCCAGGAGCCTCCCTTGAACACATGGGTTCTGGCCAGCCCCGAAGTGAAATTGGAGGTCTGCATTTATGTTTTCTGAATTTTTTTGTATGGGAGAATTCATCAAATGGTTTGCACTTTTATAGCTCAAGGGCTTTCTCCTGCTCCTCTTAGGAGCCAAGATGGAATGTCTCCATTTGGGAACCCAGATCTAAGGTCACTCACAGTCAGGCATTACCGTTGATTTACACAGGGGTATAAAAGCAGAGTCAGATGCCAGATCCCACAGCCTGAAAATCCTTGGGAACTAGTTCTCATGTTTGTTTACCTGGTATGGTGTCAGCAATGTTCTTTGAGAAGGCAATGGCTCCAGACATCGCTCAAAGGAACTCCATCTTCAGTGAGCAATTTGCCAGGTGCAACACCTTTGATGACTTAACACAGTGCTCAGAAGGACCGTAACTACTTCTGGCTTAAGAATAAAGTAAAGGACAAGGAAAGAGGAGGATTCAGGGGTTTGGTTGTACCTTACATGCTTAGAGCAGCAGTCCTCCCTCCTCCTCCCTGCCCCACTCCCTGCAGCTCAGGGAGCGAAGAAAGCGGCAGGTTTTTTGGTAGCCTAGATGTGGTGAGGCAGTATGTTGTCATACTCCAATTAGGTACTTAGAAATGTCTCCAAAAGGTTTTAATATCACAGCTGATGCTAGCAGGCACTTTTGTTGTCAGTCTTGAAAGAGAAGCAAAAGGCTGAGTTAGACAGCCAAATGTGTTTTGTCCAGTTCAGATGTGAAGTGTGCTCGTTGCACAGACCGAGGGAACGCACACTCTGGCTGCTCAAGCAGCTCCACATGTCCTGTGTGACTATGCACTGTGCAGCTGCATCAGGGCTGGCAGTTAGGAGGTTCTTACAAGCTCCAAATCCAGGTCAGTAAAACAAAACAAAAGTGAAGGCCACTGGCGTGTTTACCAGCCTAAATTCCCATAGCACTGGGAACCAGAGGCTCTGATCAGACGTTTGTGTTGGTTCATTGTAAGTGCGTGTAAAGAGGTCGACATCACATGTGTTAAGAGGGATTATCTGGGGTAGCTTCTCTTACTAATCCAGCTGGAGGCAATCAGCTTGTGAGAAGTTCTTCCAAAGTCAATTGCCAGGGCTATGGCAGATGCCCAGGGTGCGCGGGACTGCTTTGTGGATGGCAAGGCCTTGCTGTTGGAATGCTTCAGGAAACTATCTCACTTCCTCCTGGAAATTTTCAAAGACTGAAAGGCAGTTACATTATTTTAGCCACCTCCCTTTCCAGGCATTTGAGCATCTCATGAGGCTTAGTTGTATGGTCTACCCAGAGTGCTGTTGGGAGCAAAAATAATTCATGGTGGCCTTTTGTTACATTCCTAAGAGCTTAGGGTCTGAGCAAACACTATTGTAGTCCTGCATGCTGATCAGGTGAGGGGCTAAAATGCAAGGACACCAAACGGGAGGCAGGAAAAAAAGAAAAAAAGAATATTCTCACTGCTTTGTTATTCAAACCAGGCCAAAACCATGTGAATCTTGGAGGAAATTCTGTTTACAGCAGTTTTCCTAAACCAAGGTAGTAGACATAACTTGAAAAGATTTGGTGGCCAACCTTTAGAAATTTCACCCATCTCTTTAGGTTGTGCTTTAACTGTGTTTTCATTGTCTGGGCAAGTTTTCAAATCACAGAAACTAGAACTTTACATAGAGTAACTGGCTCACCCACGTGATTCTTTACCAAATCATCTTTTTTCACTGGATGGGGCTTTGATAAGCACAAGAAATACGCTGTTTTACAGGAGAAGCCCAAAGACACCTCTCACATTGCCTATTGCTAGGTGAATTTTTCTGAAGTGCCAATTATGAAATTATTTTCATTAGTGTAAGAATGTCTTGATTAAAAAAGCAGTTTGCAAACATGGCTCTTGTCCTGGCTGGGGCAGCATCAAGTGAACAGGTCTGTGCTGCGTGACTCTCTTTCCAGCCTGGACATATAAAGTATCCAGAGGTTTGAAACAGAACAATCAGCCACACACACAAGCTTGTTTTGGTGGACTTCAGCCAGGTCATTAACATAACAAAGAAAACATATGCTTATTCAGATTCTGCTCATGATCCATATTTCATAACTTCTAAGAAAGAAATTGCTTGAATAATGACAGTAGTAATACATTAGTAAAGTTACTTGTAATCTGACAACTGCAGCGTGCTTTTGAGTATCTCAAAGTGTGTGTTGTGGGGAGGATATGCAGAAAGGTGTATCTGCCACAAACATCTTAGGAATCCTTGCTAAAAATACTGTTAAGTGATTAGTGATGTACAATTCACAGAAATTATTTCTTCTTTTTTTCTTTTTTCTTTTTTTTGGTCTTTACTGCCAGGCTTCTCCAGTTCAGCAGTGTGGACTCTGTCCTCAGAACTCTCTGCAACAGTGAAAGACCTGTAGACCCCATGAGGGTTTTGCCACCAGTCACACGGGAGTATTGTCTATTTGGGGTTCACCTGGCGTAGCTGCCCAGTACTTACAGCATAGCTGTGGTAGTAACACAAAATAAGGCTATTGAAAAGAGACAGTGGGCAGCAATAAAAAGATGTAAATCTACACAATGCCCTGGAATAATGTCTGTATTCCAGCAAAGACAACACATTTACTAGTTTGACTTGCATTTCTTTAAAAACAAATATCCATATAGCTTTTCACTGACAGGTTTTCTTATCATTCCTCTGTGTGCTACTGGTAACACAGAAACTTTAAATTAAGCAAGAGCTTTGTGAAGTGCTTCCCCCTTCAGTTTCCTAAGTTTTGTTTTAAGTAGTACAGCCTGGAGGTTGCTGATTTCTACCTGTGGAGTTGGGCTGCTACATGCTTTCCTGTATGAGATTTTTTTTTAATTTTTTTTTTTTTTTCTTCTGTCATTGCCAATAACAGGTGGTTAGAATTTGGCATCTGGAGAGATGCTGATCTACAGATACAGCTTGTCTTCACCCACAGAAATCTGTTTTAGAATTAGCTCACTTATAAACTTCTACGGATGTTATTTTCCTTCATTAACCTTCTCCAAAGTTGGCAGCATCCCAAAATCATATGCAAACGTGGCCATTGTGAGATGCAGGTTTTAGCACCTGCAGGTGCAAGGCGTGGTGAAGGATGGAGACAGAGCTAAGCCTGCCCACACTTCTCAAATCTTCCAGGCAGCTGGGTTGTGGTTTGAGAATTTGTGTTGCCTTTCAGAGCTAGCAGCCTTTGCTGTGGTGGGGCACTGCTGTCAGCGTGCTGGTCCAGAGAGTACCACTCTGTCTCTGAATACAGGAGCTCAGCCCTACAGAGGCAGATGGAAGGCGTGGGAAGGGAGACTCACTGTTGTCTAATTAAATAAGTTGTTTGAACCCTCTTCTGCTTAAAAATGTAGAAAACTGCATATTTAAGCTAATAGAGTTCCCAGAAGAAAGGACTGGCCAGTTTTGGTCACTTCTACCCTGTTGGAGATGTGGGTGTGTTGTGGTCTGATGACACATGGTTTTGTCCCAGAACCTTTGCCTCCCACAGTGCAGTGGCTGGCCGAGTAGAAGTGCAGAAATAACATAGCTAAGGACAGACTCTGTTTTGTGTTAACTTTTAACTACTTTGTGGTACAACACTAATAATTGTCTTCAACATGGCTTAACAGCATGCACTATGGTGAAGTGGATGAAACAAACAGAATAACCTCAAAAAACAGTAATCTCTCCTCCCAGTCAAGTAGCTTCCCACACAACACCTGAAGAGATACCAGTCAGATAATGGCTATAATCACTATGAATACCTTACCGGTACAATTTACCATGCACCTTAATTTAAAGGCCTTCTTTTTGTTCTTTCACTGATCCAGAATGTTATGTTCTTCATCTACGAGGACTTATTTTCCCTTGTGCACTGTGCTGCTCCCTAGGCTTGCGAGGCGCTAGGGACTAGGTCTTTCACTATGCCAGCAAAACTGCCCCAGGAAAACCCATCTGCTTTAGCTTGTACAGGATCTTCTCAGTTGTCCCTTTGTAAGAGAGGGCAGGATAGACAGTAGGATTTGGGGTGTTGTTTAAAATAGGGATCAGAAACACCCCAAAATAAAAATTAACCTGAAACACCCCAAAATAAAAATTAAGAAACTGTTTTCAGGGCCCTGCTGGCCATGCTCTTTTGCAGCCTAGTGTAATGGACATGCAAAAACGGGCATGTGGAAAAAGTATGCCTGGCTAAAGGATCCTTCTTTTATTTTCAGAATGGAAGTGATGAACCCCACATAAACCTGTGCCAAGATCAGCTGCTCCAGGCTTGGGCTCTGATTCAGCCTCAGCCTGGATTACAGAGGCAGAAGACTCTATGCCTATAGATGCACTGTAAGGTCTGGCATTTCTTCTTAGGAGAGGCCAGACAACAACCTCTGCTGAACTTAGTTCTTTCCTTGATACAGCACTGCCCATGTCTCCATCAGGACTTCTGCATTCTCAGCGGGAGAGGGTCATGTCCCACAAGTCACTGGTGTTGCTCTATAAAAGCTCTGCCTCTGCAGACTGACCAGATCTGTCTCTCCTTAGGGCAAGACAGCTGATTCATAAATGATCAGACTTGAATGGAGCATAGCAGCTGCCACATTTGACCTCCAGCATCAAACAGGGCCAAAGAGTTTCTCTTGCCTCAGGTCCGATGACTTGTGGTCAGTTTAAGCCTCTGCTGTGTTGTGTTCACAGCCTGAGAGGATATTTCTTTTCCATTTCTTTTCCAAATTCATCCAGACATCTTCAATTTCTGATGTGTGCTATAACAGGGCATGTTTATGTATGATGAGACTTGCAAAGAGGGCAGAGGTGCTCGAGGCATTATGCCTGAAGGCATGCTCCATCCACAGCAACTACTTAATTACTGGGGAAATCATGTGTACCAAGTCCATGTCATACAGACCTAAAACTGGCTGGATTTGAACCATAAATAATACAATCAACTCCATTTGATGAGGCAGAAAAAAAAGTAATGAAAAAAAGTCAAGTTTGGGCCTAATGAACTCATCAGAAAACACTGAGTGTAGATGATGACCACTGTTGCTCTGGGAAGAGGCAATGACTTCCTGTGCATTCAGGGGTTTGGTAAAGGGAACTCAAAACTCATAAGGCCAAGTTCTGGGTTGGCTATTTTGCAGACAGCCAACAACTTCTTTTTTGGTCCTAGCTGCATTTAATGCAGAACAGCCTCAGAAACTCAATTTAAATCCCCCTTCCACTAAACAGTTTGAGTTAGGGCTGTACAATGCTTCTATCACTCAGTTCCCTGAATATTACCATTGAGTGAGTGCATTAGAGCATGAGAAGAATTCCATTCAGGAGCATGTTGTTCCTATCTAAACAAAAACTTAATAAGGAATACTACATCATTCTTCAAGGCAAAAATAATGGGAAGGATTAAAACGTTTAGTTACTGCAGCCTCAGTTGTGAGGCATCAGGACACAGAAGTAGCAAGGCTTTTTTCTATCTTCTAAGAAGCTCCCAGGCTCATCGGTCACAGGGCTGATTCTCCCCTGCAGGCCAAAAAGGAGCAATGGGCAGAGGAATGGTTG
>NW_008619875.1:181645-202284 GCF_000691845.1 Merops nubicus | reverse complement strand
CTGCTGAAGGAAAGACATGAAGACCTGGCATCTTTTTGCCAATACAACAAGAGAAAGAAAGGGCTGGGCACTACTTCTCCAGGAGGTTTTCAAGGCATACAGCTTGCCTGAGAAAAACAGGTCTATGTCTAAATGAAGCATCTCCCCAAAGCAAAGGTTTGGATTGCTTCAGCTGTTCCCAAAAAGCAAACCAGCTGTCCATGCAGGTATGCAGCAGTCCCCAGGCCTGATGCCATCTCTGCACAGGTCAGCAGTCCACAAGGTGGGGTGAGGTCTTTTTGGTGAGGTCTTTCTGGTAGTGTTGGGTAAATATAGCTCTGTATAATAACTAGTGATCAACATGCAATAACCAAGTGTTTATTTTTATTGACTAATTAACTAATTACACGCCTCTCTCAGAGGAGCTGTCAGAGCTGAGTGTGCAAGCAGGCTGGCATGTGCATTTGAGCTGTCTGAGGTTTGGACTGAGGCAGCTGCAGCAGCGTGCTGATGCCTGCATTGCTTTCCTCACATCCCGGCACGTACCTTCTCCTGCTCCAAGTACTCTGGCATTCCGGTGTGCTGACTCAAAGCCAGCCCAAGCTGACACAGCTGAGGAGATGGTTGTGTGTGACCCCACCGGCTGCGGAGCATGCACCAGCCCCAGCATGAGGAGCTTGCTTCCCTGTCCTCCTGCATTCCTCCTGGCATGCTCGGGGCGAGGGCCTGGGGTAGGAATCCTTTGCTCATTCAAAACTGATTCAAAGTATAGTGTGGGGTGAAAATTAGTTCCTCCAAGTCTCTGATTTCAGCCTGGTATAAAAAAGGTGTCACTATCCTGAGAAGTAGGTTGTGGAAATAACAAAATACTTGTGCTTAATACCTGTATGCTTTGCACTTCATAAGCACTGACATGGTAACTGTATGCGGTGAAGAACTGCCATACACAAATATCTCAAACCACAGCAATGTTTTCTTTCTCAACTCTCTAGATTTGCCATGATGCTGTCCTTGTCACTTTTAGCTGGCAGAAGGAGTCAGAGGTACCATTTCAGAGCCATCAGCTCATCTGACAGCAGGCAGCGCAGGTCACCATCAAGTCTATCAGCGTGCCTGGTAAGATACATGTTGTATGAACAGGTAGCACAAGTCAAAACTTCAAATAGACAAGCAGCAATGAAGCCCCAGTCCCTGTCACAGTGGCCAGGAGCTCATATCCTGCCTCGCACTAGTTGGCATCTTTACTTTTGTGCTTTCTCTCCTTGGCTCTGCCCCACATCACCATGATAAGGAAGCACTGATTAATGACCCCAGTGGAAGCGTGGGACCCTGCATGGCATGGAGCTGACTGCTTTAGAGAACTCCTGCAAGTCAGAGCTGAGGCATGCTGGAGGAGGTTTTCTGCTGCCATTGGACCACTGATAAACAACAATGTCATTCTTTGAGCCTCTTGAGTGGGATGTCTCTGTGTATTTATGCAAATAAGTTGGTAAGAACTAATAATCAGCCCCTTTTTTGCTTTAGCAATAGAGTATGTGCAGTGCATGTGAGGCTGGTACCTGCTGAGACAATTGTCACTTTTTTTTCTATTTCCTAGGAATTTTTGATGTCTCCTGCTGATGTTGTTAATAATCCAGAAGGGAATTGTACAGGCAGGACTGCCAGACGTGAATGGAGATGTCACTTTAAAGGAAAAATGTGTGATGTTTGGATACATTTGCACACTCTGTCAGTCATTTTCCCCACCTTCACAGGCAATAATAACAAGGTAAAAGATTATACATGCAGGAAAATAGAAATTGGAAAAGAGGAGAGGAGGGCATCAAGGCAGCTTCTTCTAGCTGGAACATCAGGGTGAAAGGGCTGTGGTCAACAGTTCAAAGTCTAGCTAGCAACTTGTTATGTGTCATCATCTTCAAGGGTTGATTCTGGGGCTGATACTATTTAGCATCATCATTAACATGATGCCAGGATGAGCACATCATCAACAAATCTGTGAATGACAGCAAATGATGTTGGTGGGGTGTCACCATGTTGGACATTAGGGCTGCAGTTCAGAGGGACTTTGACAATCTGAGAAAATGAACTGACAAAAGCCTTATGAAGACCAAGCAGTGTTCTGCTTTAGACCCATATCTAGAGCAGAACAAGCTCATACGACAGCACAGGCTGGGGACCAACTGCCTCAGGAGCTGCTCTGTAGAAAAGTACTGGGGACCCTGCTGAGCCACACGCTGCAGAGCAGCCAGCAGAACCCCCTGCAGAGATGAAGGATAACCACACTCTGGGCTGCACTAGCAAGAGTGTACCTGCAGGTCAGAAGAAAACATTATGCTTCTCTTTTTGGTACTTCTGAGGCCACATAAGGAATAATGTCCAGTTTTGGACAGAGTGTGACAAGGTCAGCAGGCAACTACCAAGGTAATTAGGGGGCTGGAGAATCTAAGAGATGAAAGGCTAAAAGAGCTGGACTTGTGCAGCTTGTAGAAGAGGATATTAAGGGGGGGGGGGGGGGGGGAATAATTACAGGATCTCACTAGCTGATGGGTGGTTAGAGAGACAGGAGATCTAGGCTCTCCAAGGTACAGAAAGGACAAGATGCAACTCTTACAAATGCAATAGGGGACGTTTGGGTTAAGTACAGGAAAAAAAAATTGCTGCGAGGATGATTCATCACTGGGCTGTGTTGCCCCTGGAGGTGCTTGGACCTCCATCTCTGGAGGAGATCTTCAGAGGTCAAACTGTGAACACCCTAAGAAACATGCTCTCGCTTTGAAGTTGTGCTGATTTGAGAGGTAGGTTAGACTAAGTGAACTCCAGAGGCTCATTCTAGCCAAAATTACTCCATGGCTGTGTGTTGTTTGGACTGTCACTTCCCGTTCCACTTACAGCATGCATATGTCAGTCTTTCCTCTTCTTCTGCTAGCTCACCCTCCATGTATCAGGAGTGCCTTGGCTTGTATGCCTCGACCTTGGGATGAAAAATTCAGTTTAGTCTTCAGTCAGCTCTGCCTCTTCACACTGCTGTACATCTTTTGTGGAGGGGTCATATAATTTTGTTCATTTGCCACCATTACTGCAACAATAACTTGGGCTGAAAAGCTGCTTCTGACAGATTGCAGCCATCGAGGGAAAACTGGTAGTACTGGGGGAGCTGGATCTTTGAGTTGCTTACAGAAAATTATGTGAGTTATAAAACATGATTGATTTCAATCATTCTGTCCCTCAGAAGGTGTCAGCTACTGTTCTCAAAGCCCAGATTCTCATTTCAGATAACATTTTCAAGATAACATCAACAAACCAGGACCTGGCCATCCTGGCAGAAAAGATAACAAATGTTCCTGTTGCCTTTCCAAACAGAATTTCATCCACTGTTAAAATTATTATTATTTTTCTTGAAAATTGCTATTTTGTGTCCTTCAGTCTAATTGTGCTTCCTCCTTTCTCAGCATCTGTACGAATCCTCATCTTCTCTTGGTTGCACCTCACTGTTACCCACTCTGGAATGAAGTTGCACATAAATACACACACAAAAGCATGCAAGGACAGGGCAATATCATCAGTGAGCCCTCTATTAATCAGCAACCCCAGCTGCTGGGGAACTTTGAACCTCAGCAGAGCTTCAAAAATGCTGGGCTCTGGGGAAGAAAGTGGTGGCAATAATAGCAGTGATAGTTCATCCCAAGTCTGCCCTGAGTGAGCAACATGTCTCTTCCAGAAAGGAGAGGTACTAAGATCAGAGTGTCAGGGACGGTAGCCCTGAAACCTGCCACAGTGCTCTGGTATGGTGTTACCACACAGGTGATGCCATCTCCTTGGGCTCAACCTGCTCCAGGAAGCCAACATGGCTCTGCTCACCACCATCCTTGGGAGCTGCATACAGCCCACTTGCAACCATATTTGTTTAGCTGTAGATGAAGGCTGCAATAATGAATGGTGTGAAGCTCAGTTGCAGAAATGTGAACATTTCAAATGCAGTACTACAGAGGCATCAAGTACCATTTAAACACAGTGTAAAAAACTTCCTGCTCTTCTCAAGGCAATCTTCCTCTCTTCTTTCTACCAACATTGACTCTGAAGAGAAGCCTGGCACCTTCGAGGTCACTGCTCCTGCTCGCCTCTGATGTTTCCTGAGATATTTCTTTGAAGCAAGGCCCAGAGGGACCTCTCCTCCTTGAGCCTGATGGCTGAGCTGTCACTCATACCTTCACTTTCTTGCCTGACTCTCCTCTGTGAAACAAGACTCTTGTCCCCTGAGAGCTGCCAGGCATGGCCTGTTGCTCTCCTCCAGGAAGCGCAGCCGTTGTTTGTGCTCATAAGGAAACAGCACTTCTAATGGCAGCAGAGAAAGTCCTCAGGAAAGGGATGATACGAAGCACTAATTCAGCAGAGTTCAGGTAGGCTCTCTACGTTTAACCTCTGCACCAGCGGGGAGGAAAAGGTGAGTGTCAGCAGGGGTCCTGCCCGGGATCATTGGAGCTTTTGATGGAGCTGCCATTGTCCAGAGACAGAATTACAGAGCAGCTCCTTAGGCAGCATTAACACCATCATGGCAAGTAAGGCTCTGCTTCTATGGTCCTCAATACCCTGCAAACAGCAGGAAAAAAGCTTAAGCTTTCCCCAGTAAACTGTCTTTGAATTCACCAGTAACTGACTACTCCACCCAAGAAGCTGTTTATACAGTTTGTCCTACTTGTCTCAGAGGAACAGGGAAGGTTTGCTGGAAGTCAGAGGGTGTCTGCTCAGAGCTGCAGCATGCTCGCATCTGCCTGCTGTGGGGATGATGAGGAAACACTGCACCTGTCCTTCCAAGTGCTGCCTTTGTTCTACCATCCTCCCCTACCATCCTCCTCTCTGGAGACATTCGCACAGCCAGCACCCACTCTGAGCTCTGTGGTGGTGAGCTCACCTTTCATTGATGGTGTTAAAAGCTTTCTAAATCTGTTTTGCTGGGATTTTTTTCCCCTTACAGTTCCCCCTAAGGTAAACACCTCAATTTCAGTCTGAGTCACACCTCCTCACGCCACTTGTACTGACATGCTGGGGTGAGCGGTGTGAAGTCCAGCATCCCACGAGCATGAGAGCCTTCAAAGTGATACAGCACCCCAGCAGCTGAACCTATCCAGTATTTTTAAGACTGAGATGCAGGTGACATCTCATCATTAGCATTGCAGTCATGGTGAAATGCCAAACTGGTTCTCATAATGCCACAGAGCAGGCACTGCTCTCCCACCCTGTTCTTTCTGCCTGACAGTGGGGACACCATTCACAGGGTTTCCTTTTCTTTTGCAGCAATAGCTGCCCTAGCTGCTTCATTGGACTACTGGCAGTCCACAATAAATTATAGAAGCCTTCAGGTAACTGTGCCATTGCCTTTCTCTGGGCTGCATGGGATCAACAGTGCACAAATCATGTGATCTCTGACCACAGCATGAACTTTTCTTGCTCTCCTCAGTTTCACTGTTTTCATTCACCCATCAGTTCCTCCTTCTTTGGTTTCCTTTGTTTCAATTTGTTTTTCTTAGTCAAAATTTTATTTGTTCCCTGCCAACTCACCCTACAACTCTGTTGCACTGGGGCCCATCATGGAGGGTTTTGAAGAAGTATCCAGGACACAAGAGGCAACCTGAGTGCAGTCCCATGGAGGGTGGTGAGATTCAACACCTGCTGGTCCTCCCGTTGGAGTGAAAGCCCAAGTATCCTGCACCACAGTACAGGAAAGAGGAGAGAAGACACTGTCACCACCAAGAAAGGCATGTGGTCTGTTCTGCTTAAGTGTCTACACTCAACAACAGTCCAGTGAGAGCAAAACTTAATGCAGCCAAATTGGTATAGAGTGAGTATTAGGAGTTCAAAGTCAGGGAGGAAGATTAAGAAGCAGCTTTTGCTGGTTTGCCACCTTCCAAGTGACAAGAAGTTACTCCATCTGTGTAGTCAAAGCCTTGCTTTTCTCATCTCCAGTTCCTGAGCCAGGTCTTCCTAGGATCACCTTGGTGGTGTGCAGACCAAGAGCTGGTCCATGCTCTGGCTTGTGACAGCTGTGGGCTGACAGCAGCTCTTTTCTGGTCCCATTCACAGCCATCTCTGGCTGTAGACTCAGGAGCAGCAATATTATTACATTAGATCAATATTATACAGATCAACTCTGTTCCCAAGGTCTTATTTAGAGAAAGCTTGAGAAGATTTTCAGACTGGCTTGTGTTTTTTACAGCTGATGCCTCACAGTCTGGTGTTTCTCTTGATTTCTTTGCTTTCCTTGTGCAGCTGCCAGGTTTTCTGAGCTACCTCAGTAGCTAATTGGCCTGAATTTTTCCTTTTTCCCCTTAAGCAGAGTTACTGCTGATTTTCTTCTTCTGCATGCCAGTGTGACTGCAAAGGTAGTGCTAAACACACACATGTTGCTCTCTTAAGTTTGTCTGTTGTGTGATGACATTTTCCCAAGGCAGATAGAAAAAATTTTGGTCTGTCACTAACTCAGCAGGTGTCCCCAGGGTTTCTAGTGAGCAGAACAAATGAAACTCTTTTCTGTTTTCTTAGCTATTTATATGATTTTGCAATAAATTAATTGTTCTTCCTTAATTTAGAGGAGGTGAAAAAGAGAGTCCAGTATATAGAGCTTATTTTGTTACTGCGTGGTCGCATTCCCACTGCTGCTGGTGGTCAGTGACAAACTGAGTGGACATCTCAGAAACATAGCCCATATTTGATCTTCTTTTACCTATGGAGGCAGTCACAGCTTCTTGGACTTATTTTCTGAAGCTTGTTCTCTCACCAGACAACATGACCTAACACAGAGTTTCTCTGTGTTGCCAAAACAGTCTCTGCTGTGACTGATGTTCTCAGCTGCTGTTTCGTTTCCTTAAAAATCTGAGCCTGGGCAATATTTTTCAGTTCATTTGGGAGCTGATACGGGTCACTGAGAGATGTCTGGAGACTACTTAGGGTAGGGGGGGTTGCTGCTGTTGTTCAAATGTCTCTGGGCCAACAGTTTCAAAACCATTTGGAAACCTAAGGGTTTAGAGCAGGTAGGTGCCTAGGGGATTTTCAAGAAAACCCACACTTCTTATCTATAAGTTGCAACCTTTAAGTGTTTCTGAAAATCTGTCCCTAAGTTCTGGGCTGAATAAAAGCTGAGCCATCATAATAGGTATTGGCAGAGCTCTTGGGAATATCTGGGAGCAAATAATTGCAATAATTTCCTTGTGGAGTCATACAGCCGACTGCTTTGGCTTGCCAGGACGAAGCACCACATGAAGGCAGACAGAGGAACTGCAAGGGGAAGACTTGCAGCACAGTCACTGTGTGTCACCCAAACATTATGGGAGCCTCTCTGGTTGCTGGGTCCGTGCATTGCTACCGAAGCCGTGATGCTTGGCAATCTCTCTCCCCGTCTGCTTAGTACCTGTGCCTGCACTGCAGTATTCCCAAAACCCACCCCACCTGCTGTATCCCACTGAGGCATAGCTCCTGGTGATGTTTTCCCTTCCTTTTTTTTTTTGGGAAGACCCAGCAGCCCCCTGTGTGCCCTAGCTTATCCTCCTCTTTAGTGCAAAAGCTCTCACGCCCCGACCCCCTGGGAACTGCAGATGTAATGTAGTTTCCACTTCAGAGCACGCACAGGCTCTTGAAAAGCCTCCCTGGCTGTTTGTCTGGGGCTTTGTTTGGAGGAGGCTCTTGGGATGTCAGGGAGCATGAGAAGAAATAATTGTCCCAGGTGTTACATGAGGAGCCCTGAGCTGGGCTGCATGCTCAGGGTGTACTCTGCAAAATGGAATATAGTTTGGAAATAATTATCATTCCTTAAGGCCAAACTCCTGAACTTGGCACCGGTGAGCAACCACAAAGTTGTGCACTAAGAGGAAGCAGCCTTGCTACTGAGTGAAAGAGAAAAATCTTCACCACCATTAGGTCAGCTGGGGGATGAGGGAGGAAAACAAGTGCCCTATTTACATCCTGGAAAGGGAAGCACTGAGTCAGATCAGAGCACTGTTATCCAAACCTCAGCGTCTGAGAGCACCTCCAGGCCAGCAGACCTCCAGCTGCTTTCTGCAATGGGAGGAGCTGCCTCGGACACCCCGCAGCCACGGGCTTTTCCCTGGCCTGAAGCACAAAGCCACTGCGAGGCACATCCTGCCCTACTTGCTAAAGAAAGGCAAAGTTTCCATGTGAGCTGCTGGAGAGTGGAGAGCCTCATCCCAGGTGTGCTGCCCTGTGCCACCCGAAGTGCTCCCAGAAGAGTGCCAGCACTCGGCAGGAGTGGGCAGAAGGGCACCCTGGGGCACCCAGCCCGTGGGGAGGAGGGAATCTCTGAAGCCTGGGAAGAGAAATGGCCTTTTAGAAACACACTCCCACAGGCAGCAGGGAGACATGGTGGGAAAAAACACTTCGTCTGTTGAAAGAGACAGGGATCAACTCAGCAATCAGCAACAGCACAAGACAGAAAAATCCAAAGCCTCTCCTCTCCTCTTCTCAGGGTGCAAGCAAGCTGGAGAGGGGTAGCAAAGTACTTGCTGCACTTGCTTGGATATTTCTGCCATAAGCTTTTTCCCATTGCTGGTGTCCTGTGGGCTGAATGTGGGGAGAGGGATGGGAAAGCAGCCCCTGTGAACAGCACGGACCCTTGTGTGTACCTGGCTGCTGCTCCTGACAGCCTATTCTGTGCACAAGGCTGATAGGCCGCAGGAAACCAGAAGAAACAATGAGGTTCTGCCTTGCTGGTGCAACAGCTTGAGGAGTGGTGGAGAGGAATCACCCCAATGACAAGGGCAGGGTGAGCCAGAGACCGGCGGGCACATTTTTCGTGCTGGAAGGGCTTTTAGGTGTCAGCACTGCCCTGCATAATAAAGCTCAGCCCAGGGCAGCGCTTGGCTGGTGGGGTCAGCACCTCTCAGCAGGGAGCAGGGGGTTCCAGTTTGAGAACCGGGGAAGACAACAGGGAAAAGAGCTTTAGGAGTTGTCCCTAAGAAGGGACAAGCAGCCCCTGTGAGAGTTTGCATTGCTCCCTCTGTGTGTCAATCTGAGC
Organism: Merops nubicus; assembly: GCF_000691845.1. Lineage (NCBI taxonomy): Eukaryota > Metazoa > Chordata > Aves > Coraciiformes > Meropidae > Merops > Merops nubicus. Next base: position 193,283 of record NW_008619875.1, on the reverse strand, counting down.
CCAAGACAAATAGCCCCAGCAGTCATCTTCCAGCAGAAGGAAGGAGGCACTGCCGAAGCCCCATTGCAGGTCTGGAGATGCATTCAGTTCCCATCTGAAAATCTGACTTGTGCTGTACTCATTTCAGGAAAAACTAAAAGCTTTAGGAACTCTAGCCTGAATTTCAGGTAAACATGTCCTTCAGCCCTGCCCCTACAGAGCCTTTAACTTCCCCACTCAGCTCGGGGTGCTATGACGAGGGTGAAATTGTTGACATTTATGAAGTACCTTGAAGATAAAAGAGAAGTTCAGTTTTACTGGGCCAAGATCTGAGGCCCACGTATATTATTCCTTGAGCGGTTACACAAATCTCACCCTAGGAGCATACCAGATGTTGCCTGTGAACAGTGAAAGGAGCTGCCCCCAGTTCCCATGACCAACTCCCTGCTGCAGCCCAGTGTCCTGCCAGCTCCCCCATCAGAATTCTTTCCCAGGCTGGCTGTAGACCAGAGTGCTGAATGAGCAGAGTTATGTTATTGCAGAACTGCAGTCTCTTTAAAATGAAGACGGAAAACAAGAGATGAAGAGGAAGACACACAAGAGAGAGGAAGATTAGTGTGAGGTTTGTGTGCATGTTTGTATTATCCCAGTCATTTAGGACACACACTGAAGTGGCTCCTGAAACTTGTTTTTGGCTGGAGCTGCCATTGCTCAGAGCTGTATGCCTGGCTCCATATCCCATTCCAAAGTGGCAGACAAGGCAAACAATGGATCCAAATACAAGAGGGAGCAGAGGAAGAAAGCACCTGTCAACAAGGCAAGCCAGGAGCCTAAAGCACCAGCCTCTTTATTGCTTCAAATTTCCTGGAGGCATTGCAAGGAAGAGAAGTTTTAAATTGCTTTTACATACCTCTGCCTGCTGGAGTGCACAGAAAAGACAGAAGTGGGTTCAGAAGCAACTGGCTGGTATTTTGTTCAGTATGTGGCCTCATGCCTTATTTGCAGTTTGCTGTGTAAGCACTGTTGTCAAGTGGGAGCTATTTTTTTCCTCCAGGCTTTCTATGGGACTCATCACTATGACATGGGAGCGCTTCAGACGTCAGTTAAATCCTTTCCAAAACAACTCTGTGAGACTAAGGAAGGGGAAACGAGGAAAATCTTCGTGACTCTGAGGGCTCATCTCTGCTGCAAACTAAGTCCAAATTTCAAGTTAGGTAGATGGAAAACAAGACCCTAGATGATCTTTGGATTAAGGGATTCACCCAGCTTTGAACAGGAATCCTGTGGCAAAGGCTAGACTAAAATCTAGCTCCCGGACAATATTCAGACCAGTTAACCACTATGACATTGGTCCTTCTCCTGAAGTCCTTCACTCATTCACTACAGAGCTACACCAAAAGAAAGTCCCTCTCTATCCAGCCATGATGAATCCACAAGATGTCCATATACTATGTGGTACAGGGACTGAATCAATGGCATTAAAGACTATAGGCAATGAATGACTGAAGAAAAAAGAAAAAACAGGTTCACACAGGCATCTTCCAGACTTTGAGTACCTGGAATTTATGTTCCTACACCCTTTTTCTGCACTGAGAGATGCATGTGGGGAACATCTGTGGTGGGGAACATGCAGTAGAGCATGCTGTCTTTTTAACTTTCCTGCCTTCCCTGGTACTTCTCCCAAGCAACTTTCCTTGCCCATTTTCCTTGGATTTGTGTAGCACCCTCTCAACCTCACGTTGTCTGCAGCTGGCAGTGACACCACAGAAGTTTTAGCTGTGCAGGCTGGGCGTGTCTCCCTGTTCCTGAGGCTACGAGATACAGCAGGGCTTGTATTGCCCACAGAGCCTTCTCCTGCCTCTGCGCAGGCTTTCCCTATGGGGAGCCATCCCTGGCACACGCCCCTGAACTGTGCCGAGGCACCACTGGCCGTGGATTAACACCGTGCCAAGGAGCAGGGAAATTATCTGTGTGCACGCCCAGAGTTCAGTCCCGTGTGTGTGTGTGTGTTAATTTCCACAAGGGAAACAACGGAGCCAGCCAAGGGGTATTTGCTAGCGTACTGATGTCCTGCCCTCTCTGTAAAGAGAGGGGTGGAGCAGCTGTTGGGTTTTGGCGGGTTAGCTTGCGGCTGGAGCAGGGAGACCTTCTGCGTTTCGGGTAAGGGGCTCGTTAGATATATTTTTTATTTCACAAGTATTATCATTATTATTGTTGTCTCCCTTCTGTTTGCGTTGTTCTATTCAACTGCCCTTATCTGGAGCCCCGGGCTTTTTGTTTTCTCTTCCTCCCGCTTCTCCTCCCATGCCGCGTGGCAGGGGCAGGGTGGGGGAGCAGCAGGGGGCTGCTGCCGTTTAGCTCCCGGATGAGGCTAAACCACCGCAGTGCAGATGGTCAAAGGCTGGTGTTTGAGCCCACACAACACCTTTGCTTGGTACACTAGCATAAAGGAGAGGCAGGCTTCTAATTTCTAGTGACTGTGACCCAAAGAAAATGCTACTGGAAAGATCACTGGGAGTATAGGACTTGTAAAGGATGAGGGTCATCTGCCACAGTCAAGTCGCTTGTTTCTCCTACAGCACTGAGGAGGTATTTTGGTCTTTAAGACACCACTGGGTCTTGCGAGCTCTTTCAGAACCTCAGAGGTTCCCAGGCTCTGCTGTACAGGAGCTCAGCCCCATCTGTCCTGCTGGTGGCACATGGAGCAGGGCAGGGGACTCAGCATGGGGCACAATGCTGGCATAAGGCAGCCAGATGTTGCGGGGGAGGACAGGGCTCATTTCTGCTTGCCAAAGCTTCTGTGAGCATGGACCCCCCAGCATGGGAATGTCACAGTCTCCCTTGGCCAGACCCTGCCCACAGCTAACCAAGCACCTAGCAGACTTTAAGGAGCTTCATCAAACTGATATTATGATCAAAATTGGGCTTTTTTTAATGGGAATAATAAAATGAAAACTGTCCTTGACAAAAGGCAGCTCCTACTGCAGGCTTTCAAGCTTTAACTTTGAACTAGTCTGCTGTGGGTTCTTTTAAACCAGACCAAAAATAGGTAACATTTTAGTGTAATATTTTTGCTTGGCTATGCTCTTTTGGTTTTGGGGTTTCTTTTCCAAAAATGTATAAGTTTTTTTTTGACTGCAGCTCTACCTCACTGTGTGAAGGACACAGGGGCATGGAATTAGGACCTAAAGCCTTAAAGTGTCTGTTGAAATTATAATAATCACAAAAAAAAAGCGCTTATACCAGTCCTTGAGACAAGCATGAGGTAGTAGTCTCTGTAATGCAACACTCCCAGTTCAGCTTAAAATACATCTAAAATATATTTTATAAGGCCTCATAATCTAATAGACAATCTAATAAAGTATATTATAAAAGTAATAGTATACTTCACCCCTGAGAGAAGTGTGTGGGCTTCTGGCAGGAGTGGAAGCAAGAGATGGAAGGAAAGGATGTGAAAGAAGAGCTAGACTTTGCCTTGCTTTTCAGTCAGCCAGCTCTCCCTAGTCCCTGCAGCTGCCGAGAACTTTTGTGTGATGATAGCAATAACACAAAAACCTGTTAAATATAGATTCAACTGAATGTAAATTGAGGAGAAGCATCTGTAGTAATCAAGATCTGGTGGATGTGTCTTGAAAATGGCATTGTTCTTCATTAGCAAGCTCTGCACACCTGCAGCACATATATTAAAACCAAAAAAGTTTTTCAGTATATTGCTGCTTGCTAAATGAAATGAAGGCATGGCAGCTCTGTGTGGTTTCACCTTTCCAAGCTCAAGAGTGAAATGTTACCGGCTGTGTTTCCAGCCTTTTACTTTCCCAAGATGCCAGTTTTGGCATAGGCCTCCAGCACATTCCAGACTCTTTTACTCTGCCTTTAAAAAAACCTTTATGAGAAGAGGCACTATGGCTTATCAAGATGCTCATGAGCTGTGACTCTACAGGCTGAAAACAAGAGCTGGATAGATCTGAGAAGAGTCAGCCTCTTTGTGTGATTTGATAAGCAGCAGCTACAGACAATATTCACAGCTGAGCTGTGTGCATACTTGAAACCCTTCCCTGGGGCTTTGCAAAGAAGATGTGCAGAGGACCTCTGGCAGTGATGTTAGGTCTCCATGCCAGAGACAGCTCAGGGATGTGCTGGAGGACAGAGGGATGGAAATTCTCTGCAAGATGGTGTGCCTCCTCCACTCACCTGAAAGTCATGGCACAAGGTCTTTCCTCTCCTCAGAGTCAGGGAAGGTGACTGTGCTTTTTCCCCTGCTGCCATGGCCGCACCTTCTGGAGATAACCCTTCTCTCACTTTCAATCTCAGGAGTCCAAATATGTGGTGCAGTGGTCCTCCATGTCCCATCAAGCTGTGTGCTGCTGCAATACCCGTCTGGGGTATTCAGATGGGTATTCAGCTCTACCCACACAGTTCAATGTGCAAACTCCTGAGCCAGGACTCGTGAGACTGGCTGTAACAGTGGTCTTTGTGTAGCTGCAGTGGCACAGAGCTTGGTGCTGGCCAAGTCAGCCCGTAGGGAAGGTTATCGCATGATAGCAATGCAGATACTCTTACTTTAAGAGTAATCCAAATCACAAAAACATACAAACAAACAAACAAACAAAAACATAACAGAAGTACAACGTGCTAAAAAGCAAAAGTTTACAATAAGGTATTCTCTCCAGAAGACCCCTGAAACAGCTCAAGATAGTATGACAGCCAGGTAAACTTGTCACTCCTTCCATTGCCAAGGGTTACTGTGCAGAAAATGGTGGAGAAAAGTTCTAAGTAAAAAAACTGATCTGAGAATGCCCAGGCCAGGAGCCATATTTAAATGCATTTCTTGCTTCACTGGTGGATGGTGCTGGGCATGGAAAGGCTTGGCTTGGCTTACTCCTTTTTTTTCAGTCTTTGTGGCTGATAGTAACAGCATTGACTGAGTATTCATAGAATAATGTACATACCTTAGTACACAGGTGCTTCCCTTAGAAAAAAGTTCCCTCAAGTCTACCACAGCGGTGAATCTGTTTTCGGTCACCTTGCAGACTGCCAGGAGCCATAGTTACTTCTGCAGCTTTCTCATGTCATGGGACTGGGGCATAAGCCTTTATGCTGCCAGGGAGGAGAGAGCAAGCCATGGAGGAGAGCTGACAGGCAATGCAGATATACAATGAGAGCATGGCAGCATGAGGAACTGCAAAGGTCTCTGCTTTGCCAAGTGGAGACTAGTACAGCAGGACAATTCAGTATTTTCAGGTTATTTACAGATAGTTCTGCAAACCTTGTGCTGGGCTGTGTTGTTAACCTGTTTCAATGCACTTATGGAGAAGAAATATGTAGCCAGAGGTTGGTACAGCTGTTTGCCTGATTTCTGTGTGGTTCCTGAAAACAAGGGAACTGAGATTTGTGTTTGTGAGTACCCAGTTTATGGTACCTGTGCACCTCCAGTGCTGCAAAGCTTCATATATCTACTTTTGTCATAGGCACTGGAGGGCAATGAAGTGTGCAATGTAGAGACTTTTCCACCAGTTAAAAGGAAAGGTGGTGATCTCTGCTCTTTATGATGATCCTGTTCCCTGAGTCCTTTAGGAAACATTCTACAAGGAAGCAGAAATTATTTGCAGTTACCACCACTGAAGTCAAAGTGAAGTTCTGTCAGACAGTGAGCCAGACAAAAGTCACCCAAGACAAAATACTGTTGCAGCCATCAATGGGAGAGCTGAACACTCAGCTTTTGTTTCTTGTCCTGAAGTCAGCAGCAAAACCATCTGAAGGAAGCTCCCAGGGTGGGTCTCAGTGGACAGGTTCTCTGAAGGGTACAGCAATGAATGTTAGTATCAAACTTGCCCGTGGTCTGTTTCAGAGCTGGCTAAATGCTGAAAAAGGTGTGGCAGGTTCAGATCCTTTCTGAACTGTGACCCCTTGACGCTTTCCTAGTCCTCCCTTTTGTTCTCTCCATCCACCCACATTTCCTGCAGGGCAATGTGAGGGGCATAGAGTGGTGTCACTCTTCTTGAAACCTTGCTACCAAAGGCCAAAATTAACCCACAGCCCTGTGCTAGTGGAACATTTGACATTGTTGATTATTAACAGTGTGTTATGCAAGGGATAAAATCCTGCCTTCTGGGACGAAGATCCTGTGCCTATAAAAGTGCAGCCAGTGAGGTTGTCTCCCTCCATAGAAGCGTGACTTGGCTGAGCTATGGATAATTCTGTTGTGTAGCTGGATGTCGAGCCAGCCAAACAGTGAGAGTCACCTTCCTTTTGTTTTGCTTTATTTCAGCAAAGGAAGAATTGCAAACACACACAGAACTTGGAACTGTTGTTGCACTGGCATTTTATTCCACCACGTGACATGAAATGAAGGGCTCCTCCCTAGTTCCAGGCCTTTAAAAGCCTTGAGATTGGGAATATACATGACTCTTAACCCCTCATGCTGTTGCAGACTGCAACCCCAGATAGTTTAATAAGGCTTTTAAATAGCATCTCCCTTCTCTGCTTCTTCAGAAGGCTGCTTGTGAGAGATAAGGAGCCAGGATTCAGTCCCAAGCCTCACATTTGTTGTCACCATCAGTGGCTGGCTGATGGGGAGGTGGTGCTTGCCTCAGCTCTACCCAGCTCAACCACCAGCACTCTTGAAACTCTGCTTGGCAGTGGCTGAGTGTCTGAGACACTTGTTTCCACCCTCCTCACAGTTTCAAAACCTCTGGGAACTCCCTGCTCCTGGCTTGGGGGATGCAGCTGTACTACGCTGGGCATTAACAGAGTCTGCATCCACTGTGGGATCCCACCAGCAGCCCTGGCAAACAGGGACGGGCAGCTCTGTCCTGCTCAGGGAATGTGAATCAGAGGGCTTGCTCCCACTGAGGAGGGATGGCTTGGACAAAAGTGTGTCCTGCTTGGGCAGTGCCCCACCACCAGGTAGCTGCTGCCTAGGGTGTCTCCCTCTGTCTGCCTTGGAAAAGGGACTGCATGTATGCTCTTGGGCAGAACGATGGGACCAGACATGTCTTCTTCCCCCCTTCCATTGCATTTCGTTCTGCTTTGGTTTGGCAGCTTCCTTCTCCCCTTGAGGGTCCCACTCCACCCCACTTACCTCAAACACCACGTTAGAGCCTCTAATTCGGCCATGCTAAGGCTGCTGGTTGCAGTATATTTTGTCACCATGCTTGGGAGAGATGAGGACTGAGGCACTGTTAATGCACTATAAAGGATGGAGGGAAGGAGAGATGGTGATTTCCATCCTTTTTTCTCCTCCTAGTACGTTTCTTCTAGGCCTCATCAAAGCAGCAACCACTGGATATCAACACCTTTGCCTGTAGTCAGAGGCAGCCACGAGCTCTGAGGAACAAACCTGGGCAATTGCCTTGGTGCTCTCTTGCTAAGCAGCACATCAGGACCACTTGTGCCACCACAAACCGCTGCACCATCAACAGTACCATGCTGCAAGGTAGCACAAGAAGGCACACATTAGGCTTGGTACCAGAAATGCAGCACACACATGCATGCCTCCCTGGTTATAGAAGCCCAGTTCTTGTTGCACATCTGGTAATGGTTGTGCTTTTGTGTCAAATAAATCTAGTGCCTGGTTTGAGATCTGAGGTAACATTAAATTGCAGAGCCCTAGGAAGAAAATTGTTGGTTCAGCTGGCTTGGCCACTTGAGGTTGACCAGACCCCATAACTCCAGCCCCAGGCACGAAGCTCAGCTGTGGTCCATGGGGCTCCTCATTCTGTGGCCAGGCCCCAGATTTGCAGTGCAGGAGGCCCGGTACAGTGAGGCAAATTTGGAGATGTTGCCTTGGGATACCTCAGGCTTTCAAGAAGCCACTATGCACGCTGGCAACCCACAGCTAAACCAGTTCTTCCAGAGATTTGCACGAGCTTGGCTTTCTCCAGCAGAACCTTGCTTTACAGGACAGTCCTGGGCCAAGCTTTTCAAAGTTACCTTTGCAGGGAAGAGGACTAGAAATATACTATTATTTGCCTCACATATTTTTGTGGCAGTCAGATGCTTTTTTTCTAGCATTTGATATTAAACACAGTGAACAAGGTGTGCCCTTTCCCCATCCCACATGGTGCTCGTTGCAACACAGCCCCTTCACCTTCCTGCCAGCTCACAGGCTGACAGCAGCGAGGACAACATCACCCAAATGGCACAGGAGGATAAACTGGGCTGTTATTAACCACGCGTGTGTTTCTCATTGTGAAGCCTGGGGGGCTGGTATTACTGTTCCTTTCCTCTGCTCCCAGTTTGAAAATTTTTCTCCCTCCCCAGCTTCAGTACAAATCAGCATCGCTTCCCATGGTGCAAGCCAGTCTCACTTAAATCACATTCACAGAGAGTCATGCACAACAATCCCAAGGCACAATGGGGAGTTGTGAGGAAGCAGGGCTAAGCTTTGCAAGAAGTAAAGATCTGAGTACATTGCTGCAGCAGAAGAATACCAAAAGCAAGGATTTGAGGAGAAAAGATAAGTTCTGACAGGTGATCTCAGCTCAGGCAGTGAGTCAGACTCTGTCACTGGAGAGACAAGAGCACCATATGACCAGAATCAGTGTTCTGGACTTTGTGATGCAGCTACTTGGATTATTAAGATGACTGAATTTGCCCTTTAGAGTGTACAGGATGGAACATATGGTACTAAACAAGCCAGCAAAGCATTCAAGGGGCTTCTACATGAAGGGATTTGTAGGTAAACATAGTAGGGCAAGGCAAAAGCCATGCTCCTGTAAGTTAATTTAGCTGCGTTTGCTGTAATAACATTGTAATTATAGGAGTGCCATTCAGGAGATTTATCTTTTTAATCAGTAAACTCCTGTGTCCTTCAAAAACCTCCTCTGCAGCTCCAGAGCCACCTGTGCCCGAGTGCAGTGGGGAGCCCTCGCTTACTGACGGCTCCCGTGCCCGGGCTCACCCCACGCTGCAGAGCTGCCACAGCTCCGAGCAGATGGTCCCACAGCAAACCCTTCCTTCCCCTCTCACTTGCTATTCATTAATTGGAACGTTGTTAGTGTGCATCATAATTTCCTTGGACGTTTTCCCTGTGTCAGTGTTATTCCCTTTCAATGGTACCTTAAATTCGTGTACATGTAAACCTTTATTGCCTGGCAGCAGAAGTTTCCTGATGGTAATTTCAGCTGAAAAGATTATTTTTTCCTTGAGAATACTCAGTGCATTATCAGCGCTCCCTGAGCTTGCTGTGCAGGAGCAAGCCAAACTCTAGGAGCTGAGCTCTGCCAAGAGCCAGAGCCTCCCTTATAAAAGAGGAGCTGTGACCAAGCAGCACATACCTCCTCTCACGGAGAAGCAGACGCTGTCAGAGGGAGACCATCACTCACACACATGGGAATCCAAGAAACTTGAGCTCTATCCTGGCCATTTTTTGTGATCTTGTATGTGCTTCCTTCTCTCACCACAGTTGGTTTGACTACATTGTGTGGGGCCTACTGGAAGAAAAGCCTAACAAAACCCTCAGAAGCAATATAACATTACTGCATTTTCAAATAGTGCCTATAGACTTTAATAAAACTTCGCACCAACACAGAACTACCTTGGTTAAAAACATGATGCTGTTATTTTTCTTCTTTTTGAGTCTTGGAAGGAAAGGAAGGAGCTCCACCATGCACAAAGGTCCAAATAGGCCCTGTGAAGGACCTGTGCCAGGGCAAAACATCACTCACTTGCCCTTGGGGAGCAGGGAGCCTGGATACCTCACATAAGGCACATATTTTTCCCATGCCTTGGCCACTTCAGAAGACCTGGGTGCTGAGCAGATGCATGGATTCGGGTTCAGTGTGTCCCAGCTGACAGATGCAGGATAGCTGGGAAGGTGAGCAGCCACCGGCACCCCACAGCTCTCTTGGTGATAGCTCAAGCTCCGTCTCCCGTGTTGGCAGGAAAAACATGTGGACTGGAAGAGAAGGAAAGGTGCATGAGCTGGAGTGGCTGAAGGTGGTGCCTCCTCCAGCTTCACCAGTTGTTGGTGTACCTGTGTCCTTACCAGCAGCTGCAGCCAAATAAAGAAACATTTGCAAACACTTCCTGATGTTAACTCTTCCTTTGGGCATTGCTGGAGATGTCCTACCGGTGCTAACCTGATGACAGCACAGGGCCCTGGGCAGGCTGTTAGAGTCAAAACATCACTTAGGTGTTTCTGGCACTCAAGCAGTCCCTGGAATGGCAGTGGGAGAGCACAACAAACTGTAAAGGTGAAGACATAGCAGGAAAAAAATACTCCCCAGAGCAAAACAACTTTCAGGGAAAACCTCTAAGCCTTGAGGCACAAAGACTGCAACACCAAAAATACAAATAACAGATCAGTCCAGAAAGGTCTTTTGTTTTTCTTCTTGCAGCGTTTTTACTTGAGATTGAGATCTCAAGGTAAGCAGAACTAACAACATGAACTCTTACAAAGTATACCAAAAGAGAAATACTGTTTTTAGGTGATGCAAGATTTTTCACTCCTGCTGAGTTTAGCACTGGTTTGACCAGAAGATTTCCTCTCAAAGATGGTCACACAGAGCTGCATCACAACAAAAAGTGGGTGAGCTAACCCGGTCTTACGCATACCCACTATTTTCCTCCCCTTCAGGAATCTCAAAACCATTTACAAGAGGAGTGAGCAGATGAATAGATGGCTTAAATCTTGGATAACCTTTGGGAAGTGGAGACAGACAACACCATTTTCCCATTTTGAAGGTGGCAATTAAAACGGTAGCCTGTCATCCATAGTTTGTTTCAAAGGTGCCAACAAGTGGGAAGAGAGAAATGTAGCTAACCTAACATGGCTCTTTCTCTCCATGGTGCTGAGGACAACTAGTTCAGATGAATTCAATGCCAGCAATTTTTTGGCTGATTTTAGATCATGCCCCAAAACGGCAGGAAGACAAGAAAAAGTTCACAAATGTCCCTTTTGGTTTCGTTTTGAAAAGATGCTCTTCCAGGCCTGGCCAGGTAATGACAGCTAAGTGGGAAGTGACCAGAGATGCTTGATGTCTGTAATTAAATAGTTGTGCTCCTTGGTTGAAACAAGCTTACCAGCCAGGTGGGAGCTGCTGGCCCAGGTGTGTCTGTGGTCCATTCACACCCATCACTTGTAGCTCTCCCAGGTATGATGTACTGCTTACTCATTTATCTGAATCATGTGGGAGCACAAGGTGAAGGTAAAAGTGCAAGAGCTCCCCGGTACTTTTGTCAACTTTTGTGTTGTGATATCAACCAAGCTGGTATCACAGGTTTCTTTTTGGACTCAAGTCTATGGGAGGTAATGAGAGCAGGAAAGCAAGAGAGAGCCCATGGCCACACTTCTTACTGGACAGCCTTTTTGATTTGCAGTACCTTGCCTTATTATTAACTCTAAGCAACTCTCAGTGAGCAAATACTTACCTTAAATGTGAAATTCCTTTTGTCTGTCCACCTCCAGTAGCTAGAAGGATTTGCAGTATTCTGGATCACTGCATGACATTGAGAAAGGCCTTATTCATTGCTTCCAAAAAGGCTATTAAAAATATCCTGTAAGAAGGTAAGTTGCTTAGAAGGTGTCTGTGTAGCAGAAGATTAAACATACTTCAGCCAGACAATGTTTCATGGTTAGACCAGCCAGGCACTGCCTTTTCTCTTCATAAACCCCAATCCACTATATAATTTCTTCTTTAATGTGCCCTACCTGGCT
>NW_008619875.1:170178-181614 GCF_000691845.1 Merops nubicus | reverse complement strand
TGCTGAGGATGATCTATGTGCTTTGTGGAAGCAGAAACTAATATTATTCTGGGGAAGGAAAGAGGAAATAAAATTTAAGCTGATTGTGTAATTTTCATCCAGAAAATTCTGAAGATTGAGAAGCTTTTTTTTTTTTTTTCCAGAAGAAATTGTGGCTTTTTCCTCTTCACTTTTTCTGAGAATGTAATAAATATACCTTTTCTAAGCTATATTTTGCATAAGGGGTTATATCAAAGGATAAAACCCAATGAACCAAATTTGCTTCTGGGAAGGTCATGTGTAACTCTAGGAAAGTATGTGGAGATAAAATACACCTGTGGTTAAATTATCTGGGGAGAGGGTTGAAGTGCTTACTGAAATCAATGGAGCAGCCTTTTACAGCAGGAGAAGCTGTGGTCTGCAGGCTGCTAAGTGAATCACACAGCTATTTGTGAGTGGTGAAGCACAGCTGCTCCATTGCCAGGGCACTGCGGTTGCTTTTACCTTGGCACCCTACCAGGTGGGAACCAGAGAAATGTGGTGGTCAGTCTGTCCTCTGTGCCTTGCACCATCCTCCCATCACCTGTGAGCAGATAGGGTTCAATGAATCAGCACTAAGGAGAGTCACTGAGGACATTTTAGTGACTTGGGGAGCAGTGGTAGAGCTCAGGTTGCCCAATGTTGACATCTACTCCTTGGCCAAAAACCCCACTGTCATCACCAGTGTTCTGCAGCTCATGGCAGGCAGATTATAGTATCGGGGTTCAAACCTGTAGGCCTCTGGGAGTTAAAGTTCTCAGTGACATCTTTAATGGTATAGAAAGTCGATAGTGCCCAACAATTCCTTCAGTCTTTTTTACCCATGTTATTTAAAAAGATCAGATCATGAACATAAACTGGTTTCTCTGAAAAAGGAGTTGAGGCGTGTGGAAGAGAATGAAGAGGGAGGAACAGTAATTGTTCATAGTGCTTTAAGTTTTGTGCCAAGGCTAGAGACTTGCTCCTAGACTCTCTCTGTGGTCAATGGCGAGATTGACCACAAAAAAGAGATTGATCTCAAAAAAGAGATTCAGAGCCCTCACACTATCTGCCTGGTGCTAGAAAGTGTGGTCATCCTGCAGCAGGTCAGCTCCTAGCTCTGTGCCATGCCCATGGGCCACATCCATAGTACATACTGCATCTTCCCTTCCCTTCCCTTCCCTTCCCTTCCCTTCCCTTCCCTTCCCTTCCCTCGCCTCCCCTTCCCTTCCCATCCCCCTGCATGCAGAGTGATCTTGGAGGGTTTAGGGACCTGGGTTTAGGTAGGATGCATCAGAGCTCTCTGATCTATTATTAATCATTGTTATTTCTGCGTATCTTATCACCAAAATAAGAGTCTTTCCAGACCACCTGTGTCCTTACCAGGCTGTAAAAAAAAGCATTATTGGTTTGGGCACTGTGATTAAAGCACCTACGTGAGCAAAGGCACACTGGCCTTGCCATTCCTACACTCCTGGTGCATATCTGTTGGACTTTTATACACTCCCCGTTTGAGGTGCTGTCTTTAACTTACCTCCCCCTTCATCAACAAGGGGCAAACAGGTTCCATTTGTCAGGATTATTTCCGCCCATGGTCAGAAAGTTATCTTACTGAGATTACTTTACAGCTGAAAGTCAATTTCTTCTTTTTGGGGGATGGAGGGTGAGGAGAAAGAGAAGATGCTGAAGAGGCAGAGAATGATGGGCAGCCGGTAGATAAGGGAAGCAGTGAAGTGGAAATGAAAGCTTCCATATCATTGCAAACAGATAAATTCATGCACTGCACTAGGATGTCACAGGCTGTAATCATAAAAGGAATCAAGGATACATAATAGCACCATTACTGGGAAATATGAGAAAGACTTGAAAGATAAGGTATCATCAAAACTCTCTTACATTGAATATTTTGCCTCTGTTTTGTGCAAAAACAGCCAAGGAAATTGTTCTTTCTGCCCCCTATTATAGGCAAGTTATTGCCCTTTCTCCACACATCCTCCGGTTTAAAGCACAAATAAAGGCAGTACCTAAGATAAAACTATATGACAAATGAAGTCATAAAGCACCACACCAGAAGTCCAATATTAGAACATTTAGGTTTCCAAGGCTGCAAAGCCAGCTGCAGGGAAATGACTGTGATAAAGTTGCCCCTGGATTTTTCACACCATTAACCTTGTGTGTCTGCGCGTGTGTCTGTACCCATTACAATATGGACTTTCACTCCACTCCCACATAATTGTTTTGTCAGGACCTTTACCTCTTCCTTTAGAAGGATGGACCGTGCAGCTGTGCTCTGAGCAGTGTACCTGTTCTGGTTTTCTTTGTAGCCTTATCAGAAAATGCATAGCCTGGTGTCTCATGTGGAGCCTGATGAAATGCCCGTATCAGTCATCAGGAACTTCCTGTGCAACCTTGAACATGCCCCAGGTCATCTCCTCTATTTTTATCCTGGGAGTTTCCGTCCTTCTCCTTCCAGCACCTGAGGGACCTTGGAAAGCTGCGTATGTGGGTCTGTTTTCCCCGTTTTCCAGTCACAGAGCTGAAGCATATAGATGAAGCAACTTGCTCAGATCTGCCACAATTCAGCCGTGCAGCTTAATGACGAAGAAACTTTTCAGCAATTAGACTAAGAAACTTTGTAGCAATTAACATGATTTTTTTTTTTCAAATGAAAATGCCTCTGCAACACTTTCTGCAAGTTAGAAAACTGTACATGTAGGTACACATACATGTAGCTCCCTGTGTGTGGGTGTCTTTCTGTAATTACATGTATGCTACAAACGCCAACTAAAAGCTGGCAAGTGGCAAGAGATGAGGTTTTGGAATAGAGGACAGTTAATAAACAATATAAACCAGCAGCAAAAGTAGGAGATTATCTGTGTCTATAATCCTCCCACATTTATCAAAATACATGCTTGCACTGAGTGGATCTACTTTTCCACAGCAATAAAGCTTTTCTGTTCTCAAGGATTAGTGAATTAGGCTTTAGCTGAGAGTTATTAAAACATCTCTGACAGATTTACTAACTCCTCCTGGGCTTCTTGTGGGTGGACATAAATGCTGAAAAGGAATCTGCAGTATGAATCTTTCACTTCTGTTTCACGCCTTCCCAAAATCCAGATCTTTAAAGTAACTTAGGTCTCTGAATAGAAGTCCACTCTCTGATGGGCCGATTTTTATCCTTCAGGAAAGGTTTGTGACAGTCTTGGGGCCACAAGAAGATAAAATCAGAAATGCTTGGCCTGTATCTCCTTCCTTTCCACACCAGTAATCCAGGGTCACTTCCTGACTTTAAAGACTCCTCCATTGAAACAGTGCTAGCAAACTGATGGAGAAGCCAGATGTCTGGCCAGGTACTTCCAGCATTTCCCAGTTAAGGTAAGGTTGACCTATGTCCTTGAATCTTCTTGCAGCTTAAGGTCTGTGATTCCTCCCTGAAAGGCTAGAGCTAAGAGGGGAAAGAGGCAGGACGGCTCCTGTGGACCATCTGCAGTCAAGTCCTCAGGGCAACAGCTCTGGTAGAGCTGGCTCCTCGTGCTGGCAATGAGTGGTGTGGAGCTGGAGGTCAGTGGCTTATGCAGAAAACAGGGTTATAGCCTGTGGGCATGGGGAAGGGCACTTCCATTTGGGCTTTCACTGCTTCATGATTTCCCAGAGATATGAAACAAAACTGACACTGCAGACATCGCCTGCATTGCAGACATGCCCTCAGGGCTCTACTTTGGTTTCTGTGAAATGCTAGTGCAAAAGATGAATGTTTCCCCACAGAAAACAATACTGTAATGGATAAATAGTAAGGAAACAGTTAACAGCAAAGAAAACAAAACCTAGTGTTTTTGAAACTGGAGGCTAAATGACAGGTAAGGAGGATGCTTAATTTCTACTTTCTCGATTACAAGCAGCAGAATAAGAGACCCGCAGCCCACGTAATGAAAAATAGTGTGGGTTTGGCAGTGGATACTTCTAATTTAAGAAAGCTCAGCTCTCTATTCAAACCCAAAGACTTCCTACAAGAATAAGGCCTGGAACGATGCCCCTGGCTGATATATGGCAAGTCATCCTGACGGAAGTCCCTTGTGTGGCATTAAAGGGAACTTGTTTAATACCATATGCTGTGCACTGCTGTGGGTCAGGTGCATTCCCTTCATTACGCTTTTCGTGAGGGCACTTCACAAACAAGCAGGTACTGGTGGGAAATTATTGTGGTGATTCGTGCTGAAGTACTAAACCAGTAAGCCCAGTGGGCAATAGGGATTCCTGTGTGGCTGGTGTTGCTGTTTATCAGTGGAGCTGCAGAGCAGTGAGAACAGTCATTAGTGATCCTCTGGCACACATTCCAGCAGTTTAACCCTTTGCCGTGGAGACCCAGCTGGAGTCTCCAAAGATCTCAGTTTAAAACCATGTAAGATTAGTTCTGTGTCCCTGCCATCCACCTCACTTTCCTCGCCCCTCTCCCTGTCTCAAGGGCCGTGGAAAGGTGCTTAGCCAAATGTATCTTGGAGGACTGCTGCAGATTATAAGTGAGGTGACATTAAAACTCTTAAAGGTACCCCCAAGAAAAGAGCATGAGAAGTGCTAACTTGCTATTTTGGTCTGCCCTAATACTGAAACCACAGTATGAAACTCTGTAAATCCATGTCCTTATGGATGGAAAGTTAAGCCTTTGAAAACAAAATGCCTTCAATTTTCTTTTACAATTCTAGACTGAAAGACCTTGCACACATTACAAGAACTGCTAGCATCACTGCACTGAAGGTTGTGTCAGCAGCACTTGTGTTAAAAAGCCTCTTTCTCCCCAGGAGCCTAAGCTCAGCTGTGAAATTTCCTCCAGGCTCAAGCTTCCTTTCAAAGTGCTAACTAGGAAGTGATTTTATTTTCATTGGTTTTGACTATTTTTACAATATAAACAGGAAGGTGAGTATATGTAAATCACAGCAGAAGGCAAAAAAAGAAAAGCACATGTTTTTATTTGATCCACTTCATTTTTCTTTCTCACACTTTGAAAGATTTACATTTAAAATAGTATGCCACAGAACCTGATCACATGTAATGAGGTCTTGTCTTTAATCACTGGGTGGAAAAAAAAATTAAAATCTGAAAGGCTAGGCCCAATTCTGAACCCACAGATCTGACTTCAAACATTAATATGTGCTCTCTTGGTAAATGAAATCAGGACCAGACCTATTGTCTTGCACAAAACGTCTCTACTTTACATAGCATATTTAACCTGCAGTCACTAATTGGTCTGGTGATTAAGTGGCACATTATTTTTTAGACACCCAAGCTCTTACAAGTAAATCTCAAAGAGACATTATTTGATTTAAAATCAGTATTAGTGGTTTGATGGCTAATGACTTGCTATTAAGTTTCACTGGCATGGAGACAATACAACCTACCCCAGTAACAAAGCATCGTGCCTGAGTATCTCATAGACTTTTAATTATGATTATCAATCTTATTTTCTGTGTCATTCTCTCTCTCTCAAGTCCATGTGTTAATCTGTCAGTTGCTCTCTAAATAATTGGGCAAAGTCAGACCCTGTCCTAAGGAAGCTACTGTGATTTTCCATGAGGCTAAGGCTCTGTAGAGCCCCACTCACTTTTGAATGGAGGATGGGGTTTCCTTTTAATGTTTTGCCCAGACTGTGTGGCCTCTTGGCCATACCGTAGGAAGCAGGGCATAGAGATGGAAGTGAAGGCAGGCCCCATCCTGTTCTAAATCCTCGTTGCTGCCCTCCAGTTCTGAATTCCTGCACTTGGTGTCCATCTGTGCAAGTGGGCAGCCCCATGGCCCCCGCACCCCATCCTGCCACAACTCCATCTGAGGAATAAACCCTGCAAATGCAGCCATCTTTTGCAAATGTTGCTCTGCACCACCACCCTGAACCTCATGAAGGGTCCTCACTTAATAATAGTCAGGTTTACTGGCACCGATTTTATGAAGTTTAGTCAGTCTTTCAGGTGCTCCTGAAAAAATCTCAGAAATCCAGCAATGCAAAACATCTTCTGACGAGTCCCGGTGATTAGAAGACAAGACAGGTGAAACAGGACTTTTCTTCTGTGTTTTGTGAGTTTCTTGTGTGTCTCTTTACCCTTCATTCCTTTCCACTGGCCAATCACTTTTGCTCCCAGTTGCTCTCACAGGTACCTTTCACAGAAGGAAAAGAAGAGCAGATGTTTAAAGATTCATTGGTAAAACACATGTGCATTAGAATAGCATTAATTTGCAGTGAATCACTAGATGTTGCAAATTAAAAAGCAACTAAATGCAATATAAGAACAAGAATCATGCATTATAAAACTTATTCTTTTTCATTTATTTGGACAGTTGTAGTTCAGTCTTTAAATATTGGTGGTAATATTCCTTAGTGTGCTAGTAGATGTGCTGTTTTATATTTAGTAAAAAATGAAGTCTTAGTAAAACATGAAGTCATTACAGCACTTAGCTGTTAATTATTGCTTAGGGATAGAGGGAAGGCTACAAATTTTGTGCACGTTGCTGAAGCATAAATCAGCTGGCTCCTACTGCAAGCAATAGCTGAATATCTTACGTGCTACTGCAGATACACACATACCGCAGTCTTTGGTTTTGCACTGGCTTGAACGTCAGCACCTGAAAACTGGCCTTGGGAGACACATTTCAGAACTGCAGAAGCCTTCTAATAGCATGGAGAGATCTGATTTGATCCAGCCCTCACTTAATTCCTTGGGACTTTGATGGAGAATTTGCGATGTCCATGTTGGGCCACTAGAAGAGTCACTGAAAATTCTTCTGTGCTATCTGGAGAAGTAGGAAGTGTAGATTGTCTGCATTGAATCCGGTCAAATCCAGTCAGTTTTACCAGATGGACTGATGCAGCTATAGTATCTCTTCCATATTTGTGTGCATGCATGGGACCGTGTGTGTCCAATCATCAAAGACACAAGGAGTTGGTTTGGATCTCCTCTGATGACCCATTCATTCCTCACAGAGTGGACAGAAAGTCCAGAGGGACACTCATTTTGCAATGCTACCTAAAGCTACCACACAAGATTTTGAGTACACTTCTAACTTGACCATCTGCTTGGACAAGTTTTTCATGCAGCCTCTGTGGTAGTACTTCCTCTATCTTACTACTTGCCACCTTTTGTTTAGTTGACAAGAAAGATCCTTTGGTTAATACAACTAATGAGTATTTACAGATACCTGTAAAAACCAAATCTGCTGACTCACATTGCTAGTGCCTCTAGTCCCTTCCATTGCCCTTTAGAGGCATGAATGGCTTCTGACTTGCAGAATTACTTGTAGAAACCAAAACATCAAAAAAAAAAAAGCTGTGCCCACATAGCACTCCTGGGTCTATTTAAAAAAAAAAAAAAACAAAAAAAAAACTCCTCTCCAAAAATCATGTTATATTTACTCAGCAATTGCAAATGGGAGATAATGCAAGTCTTGGTTGGAATTCTTTGGGTGTCCCAATTGGTGAAGAAATTGGATGCCAGCATTGGTCCCAGGTTGTACAGCAAGTGGCTGCTGATGCACAGAGCTATTAGCTCCAAAACAAACCCTGAGCTAATACAAACTCTTGTAAAGAAAGAAAGAAGATGCTTGTAAAAGGCATTTCCTTTTTGCAAGGGCTTCATGAATGGGAACAAAAAGTTGCATTCATTATATAAATTAGAAACAGTAAATAATTCAAGGCTCTCTAGTTCCGAGTGTTCACATTAGATAGAGGGAATGAATTCTGAACCTGCAGAAAGCTACTGAGGGACCTTAACCCACAGACCAGCTCTGAAGGCAAAAAGGAGGTGTGCTCTCTCTTCTCCCCCTGGCACAAAGAGATAGGCATGGGCCTAATATGAATAGAAGGACCACCTGCCTGAAAAGTTTTATGGGAACTGCTTATGTACAAAAGGATTCTCTGCTATTAACAGGCACCTTTCAGTTCTTCCTTACCATATTAAACCTGGCAAAAAAAAATTACAACATTGAAGGCAAAGGTTTCTTTGTGTACTTACCTAGAAGGCACAGAAGTTACCACTCCACAGGAAGGTTCTGCCTCAGGAAGGTTTGCTTCATTATTTCATGGTGTCTTTAGGGGAAGTAGCAGGTCTCTTCACCCAAGCTGCTGGTAGTGAGGTTTGTGCAGAAAGACAAACTGCTTTTCAGTAATGGTGTTGTTAGCTGTCAGTATCACCACCTGGTCACTGGTATAAAATAGAAATCAAAGACTTATTTTTTTCCAATTTTTCTGCAATTTTTTCCATTTAGATTTTAAGCAGTTTAGGCGGGACAGTACCTCAGAAGAGAGGGTGTCATGTGTGAAATCAAGCAGCAATTGTTAAATATGTTAATTATTCCTATCAGCTGGTGTTTTCCTAATATTTTTCTGCTCTGTGAATATGTTGTGAATGACATTTCCTATACACAGGGAGATGCTATGAAGGCAGCTGAACTGCAATGGATAAAGCCCCTCAGGCCAGCCTGAACATCTGGCTGGGTTATGTCCCTCTTGCATGGTGGGGTCCCCATGAACCGGCAGTGCCTTTGCCACACCACCTGAACATCTCTTAGCCACTGAGGACCGATTCAGCCCCTAAGGGCTGTCTCTGCCCCTGCAGCACTCTCATGTGAATACTGTAAAGGGTTTTGTTAGGTTTTGTGTGCTGCAAAAATTCAGCTCCCATTAGGATGGTCACAGCCTGGCTTCCCTCTTCTCCCTGCTTTTCTATTTTTGCATGTCTGGATGCCTAGCCCTTCCAATGCTGGGACAAAACTTAGAAAGTGCCACTGGTGCAAGTCAAAATGAGACGTTCCTGAGGTTCTGTATTCAATCTGTCATCTCTAGGGACACTGCCTTTTGCATATCATGTGTCTGCCTTCTCCTGAGAATCAAGGGGTCACATTAGGCAAAAGCGTCTAAAAATGGTACCTGTTTCTGCCATCTCCAGAGCCACCATCTGGCAGCCATCAGTCATGGAGATGCAACATATGTGGGACATGCTCTTGAGTAATCATCTGGGGTCACATTGCCAAGTTTTCCTCAGGTCTGACAAAATCCATCATCAGATAAAAGTATGTCATCCATTTCTAAGTGAAAAGCAAAGTAAAACTTTAGTAAAAGCACCTGTGTTGGACATGACCGTGGCTATTAACCAAACTACACCTCAGTATCTTTTTGAATTGTTTACTAAAGGGGCGCTTAACTTGTAAGGCAGACTATGAGAAAACAGACATGACTCTAGTCTTGTGCTATTTATGTACCCAAAATAAGACACTTTAGCAGAGCCCAAATTAAGGCCTTTTAGGATCCTAAAGACAGGATTCATACAAGAACCAGTGCACAGAAGCCGGCATCAGTAGTGGTGAATTTGCTGTGAGAGTTGTCTCAGGGGCTGCCTTCACAAATGAGAAGAGGTAGGGAAACATTTGGCTGGAATGTGTTCGGGAAGAGACACAATGACAAAACAAGGTTTCTTCCCCCATCATTACCTCTGCATCAGCCGAGTAGGCAGGGTGTTGTTTGTGCCGCCTGCCGTTGCCGTGCAGAATCTAATTCATCAGCCTCACTGCAGATGGTGTCATCCCCTGGGACCTCAGCGGGCTCATGATCTGTGCCAGCATCCTCACAGGGAGAGGGGAGTGGAGTGGGGAGGCTGGGAGAAAACATGCAAATGCTTCTGACTTGGGATGCCACATCCTGCTGCCATCCCTCTGTGCCTTTCCTCCACACAACAGAAGAAAGCAAAGCTGGTGCTGCCATTCCCAAAGACTGTGGGGGCTGCTGGACTTCAACATTAAAGTGAACTCTTAGACAGCTGCACCTCATACCAGAGAGGTGCTCTGAGAACCAAGCATCAAGCCTAGGTGTTGCATCCATGTCTTGTTTGCTACCGCCTTTGCCCTCTCTGGCAGCCCAGGCAGCAGCTCTAATGGTGCCTGGCTGTAGGACAGGGAAGAGCCCTGCACCAGTGAGCGCTGGGCTGTAGGAGCTGGGGCAGCCGTGGTGCTCCTGCCTGCTGAATAACATAATGTAATTGTAGTGAACATGGTCTGGGTGCTGCTTGGCAAGGCAGGTGTTTCCCCTTCATACTCATTCTGTATGCAGGAAAGGCTTATCTTTTATATGCCCTCACAAGCAGGGCTGGGAGTCAATGGACATATTGGGAATCAAGACACAAACAAACAGCAAAAATGGATGATGGAGACTGTTCCATGGGCCTAATGTAAACAGCAGATTTTTTGGGTGTTGCAGAAGGCTGGGTGCTCTGTGGAGGATCAGCTCCTACCAGGCTCTGCCATCCTATCAGGAAGCCACTCTTCCTCAGATACACATCATTCATACTGTTTGTAAAATGGGTATATGTATGAGCAAAGAAGTAGCCCCAAATTTTCTTTCCTTATAAGCTCCCATGAGGAAAAGCACTGTAAAAAGAAGAGGAAGAAAGTTTCAATGAAGTTGTTATAATTATGGGGGGAAAAAGTGCCTCATCCTTTTAGAGAGATATCTCCTCCGCCCCTTCCTTGCCTTCAAAAGGAATTAAATGGCTATTAAAAAGTACCTTCCTTTTAAAAAGAACAATGAATATTTTGATTAAAAGGAGCTTTTAAGTATTTATGTGATTACCTCTTTTGTCCCCCTGGCAGCATCTGTCTTGTTGACTGCTCAGCATCTGGCATGTGCTGCCTCATGTCAAGAAGGCCCTGATTTCTCATTCAGACAGGGGGTGGGTGAGAGAACAGACATATGTATGTATGGAAAGGCTTTTGCCAAAATAATAAGGCCATTTCCCTGGCTGCCACTGCTGCTGGTTGTTTGGCCACAGTACTGCTGGAAAACAACACCCCTTTCTTCCTGCTGGAGCACACTGTGTGTACCAGATGGCCAACACATTTGGGTCAGCTCTCCATCAGTGTGCTTCAGTGTGGCCAGGCAGGGCATCTTAGATGGGTATTCCCAAAATTTCCTCTGTGTGTGGATGAAATGCCTTTTTCCTCTTCCAGGCTTTCTTGGTTTTCCGTGGATTGCAAGGAGGTATGGTGGGACATCCAAAGCACTCAGCTTTGGCCCGACAGTAGGTGTTTTCCCTCCTGGGGCAGCAGAAGCAGGCTGAAGTAGGTCGGGGGAAATCCCAGCACACCGTTCAGTGTGCTCACATCCATCACACACACGCAGCAGGAGATTTTGGATTTTGTAGGATCAGCCTTATTTTGTGCATATTCATTTCTTTAAAAGTGTCTTTGGTGACACGGTCGATGACTCACAGAAACATTAGTCATACTTTGCACTGTGTATAATTCCTTGCTTTGCAGAATTTCAGAGTGTTTCAAAGATGATTTAAAATATCCGCTATCCGTGAAAGACTGAGTGGAATAGGTCCGTTTCAAGTGTAGTTACTTAATGAAGGCTAAGAGAGCAACAACTTGCTCAAGTAAGACAGAAGTCACCTTTCAATGACATTC
>NW_008619875.1:132009-170147 GCF_000691845.1 Merops nubicus | reverse complement strand
ACTCTTTCTGCATCAAATCTCTCCTTAATTTCATTTTAAGTTATGATATCAACCAGCAGCCCTACTTAGAAGTCATCAAAGTATTAAGAGAAAACTTTTTGACTTCTACTCCATCATCCCCATGCTTATGAAGTTTTGCTTCCAAACTAAGAAACACAATCCTACATGTTTTCCCTCTGACAAGTCCTCGAATGAAGAAAGTTGCTTGTTGTGAGGATGGTTGTGCCTTCTTGAATCATTATTCAATATCTAAAGTAAGCTGTTTCATTAAAACTCGTTATTATAGCCTTACTGCTACTGGCTTCCTCAAGATTAGGACGAAACCCTAAATTACATGCTGAAATACAATAGAAATCTTTTTGTTTTGGCGGGGGGGAAAGGCTCTGACCTGAAGTTCTTTATAGGAACCTTGTGGCTTGAAGGAATGGATAAGTAATGAAGTAATGAGTCAAAGTAGGACTGTTTTGTCTGGCCCACTGCTGTGTGACTCTTCCATGTGACTGGGGACCCATGTAACCCTGGTTGCACCTGCTGCAGCACAGGGAAACACAACAGGCTAAGGAACCTTTTTGAACTCTCTTCTGTTGTCACACAACAGCCTAATTAACAAGCAATAGCTGGAGATGGTCTTCAAGTTTTGCACGTGACCTCTGCATGTGAAAGAAAATAGAAGGAAAAACCTGGAGAGTCTGGGTCATAAAAGAACAGGTGGCAAAGCTAACGTTTTTTTGTGCCATTCCGTGACCAAGCTGTAAGAGATACTACAGATGGAGACCTTTTTTTTAGGCATAAGTTTGCAAGAAATCTTAGGGTTTATTCTGTTTTTTTTGATAGAGCAAAACTACTGAAAGCAAAAGGAAGAAAGTCTTGGGTCAGACTTAAAAATCAGGTTCAAATGAAGGAGAGTTGTCCTTTTTCAGTATATCCTTGGTACTTTTTATTTGTGTTTGACTTTTTTTTGTTGTTGTTGTATAGCACACTCAGATCATGCTTTTTTGTGCTTGTTTTCCAAAGGACTAGAAGCATAAACTTCTGGTTTATATTAAAAAAAAGGAAGGTGGTATTCTCATTTGTTTTCAATGCCCAAGGCTTCAAGAAAAAGAGCATATTGTGAGAGACCAGCAATAAAATAAAAACAATTGGCAATATTGCATCAGTGATTTAGATTACTCCTCTCATTTTACCAGCTGTATTAGAGAGCAGTGATACACCCATCAGAACAAATAGAACAGCTGGAAAACTGAGTGATTTTATTTTACTGGGGTGAAGAACAGTCTCTCTCTTCAATTAGCGTGCAATCATTAGCCTTCTCTGTTACAGTGCAACACAGGGAGGGATTAATTTAGCCTAATTTTACTCATTTAGAAATGAAGTATCTAACCTAAGTTAGTTGCCTAATTATTTCTGCAGTCAATGGAGGCAGTGCCAGACAACGATTCATCCCACCTACCCATATACCTGATTTAAAAGGGGATGAATCAGCCAGAGCTGCCTCCCTCCATTGCCACTGGCTGCAGAGGCAGTGCAGACACTAGTTTGGATGAGAGACCTCCTCTCTGGGCAGGTATATTTGGGCAAGGTGAAGCCTTTTGTGCACTGGCTGAGGGGCCGTATTCCCCTCGGCTCACAGTAACCTCCCTGGGGTTGTTGAGCCTGGGTGTCTCCTCTAACTAAAGAAATAGAGGGAGCTGAGCCAGCCCATTTGGCCACCTAATGCCTGCACCAACGTGTCTCCCTGTGCTGCACTGGGCCAGCTCCTTACATGTCTGGGAAGCAGAGCTGGATCCTGGAATGAAAAGCAAAATAGGCTTAAGAGCTTTTCGCAAAGAAAACATAAATTACACAAAAGCAGAAGCCACATCAGACTTTAGGCAGAGAAGTACAGCATTGCTGGTTAGTACAGGCAAGCAGTCCCTGAATCATCAAAGCCTGGAGCACCTGGAGGTGCTCGATGGTGAGGGACACCATCATACTTATCCTCTCAGTTTCAAGCACAATGAGGTCACTACTTGTGCTCTGTGTTTGAACTGTAGCTACTCATAATAGAATTATTTCAAGCTACCTGTGCTCATCATATTCTTAACCACAGAAACATGAAGCTGTATATCCCTGCTTCAAAAAATCCAGACTTACCTAATGTGACTGTGAGTGGGGTTATTGTCCATATACACATCTAGATTCTTTTTCTTTACTCTAAAAATCAAGGTCTCAGTGGTATTGTGTGACTAGATCTATATGAGCTTAATATGCATACTGCAAAACTAACCAGCAGCTTCAGATGTCCTATTCATCCTATGTCCCAGAAAGCTAAAGAGAAAACGTCTAGCTTGCCTTTTGGTTATCCTTAATTATTACCTAGATTGTATTTCTATGAAATTTGCACCCCCAGGATGAGATTTACCACAGTTTTACCCACATTTTACTACTCTTTGAGAAATTTCAATGGAATATTTATGAAAACAGGTACGCTTTTTGAGCAAGGACGTGTAACAATTGGTACCAAATTCTCTCTCTGTAGGAATCTGTGCCCCAGTTGTATACTCTGTTGGTGAATCTTACTGTCTTCTCCATTGCTGTTAAAGTGGGTAATATGGGATTACAGAGTGGTTTGAGTTAAGAGGAGTTTCCTCCATTTTACTAATGCAGCTGCTAGCTGCACCTCTGGAGACTTCTTAGAAAAATGCATTGTAGATTTTTTTTTTCCATTTTCATTACTCTTTTGATTGGAAGCAAGTTACTGAGTGAAGAGAATAGCAGCAGGCAGGAAACAAAATAAAATAGATCTTCAAAAGATGTACAGAAAATAATGGAGAAGTCAAACAAGGTGGTTGAAGACGTCAAGAGATGTGAAACCAAGGACTGCGATTGGATTACTGAAGGCGAGACATTGCAGAAGACAGCCAGATGAGCAAATGCAAGAAAACCCTGCAAGCTAAGGAACATCCAGGGAAGAGCTGCATTGACACATCATAGACTTTATATGGAGATATACAAGAAGCTCAGTTTATGAAGAAAAAAAGGTGTAAGTAGAAATGAAGGGTAGTACCACCATGTGTTCCAGGTCTGTGACAATGCTCCAGTATGAAGAAAACAGGAAGAACCTCCTCTGTTGATGTAAAATCTCAGTTTTTGCTGTCAAACCTCAGCAATGTTATTCATAATCAGGTCTCAGAAGGAAATTTATTGCCACCAATTAAATACGAAACTGTAAAGATATCCGAACAGGCCAAAACAAAATGTGTTTTGGAAGAAAGTTATTAGTTTGTATGGAGACAGTTACGGTGTCTGTCCACTTTGTTCCTTAGTGAGTGGAATACAATGAAGTAACTGACTTGCTTTTAGGACAGCATCCCCTCCAGAAAGCCAGTGCCTAACAGACTGGATCCCTAGGAGTGTAGCGTCAGATTCCCTTCGGTGACCATTACCCTGTTGCTGACCTTCAGCTAATGAAGAAGAGCTTTTTAATACGTTTCCATGGGCTATTTTAATTCATGCTCATAATAATTTCCAGTGTGAGTCATATACTGGCACAGGAGTCTGGAATCCCAGAACAGCAAGTTTTGCCTGTCTTGAGATTGGGGTGACCCTGCTGAAGGGGCCAGAGCTCAAACAGTGAGGAACAGTTAGCCTTTCACTTGTGTAATGCCAGCGTGGGGATGGGGCAGAGAGGCTGGGTGACACTGTTTGAAATTAATTTCTATTTAAAAGAATAAATTTGCATTATGGAAGATGAGTTTTTGAAGGGTAAGAGACTTAAAGCATACTTACAGTTCAGAAACTTCCCATGTGCCAAAGGGAAAGAACAGCAGAGAAAAGAGCAAAGGTCCCCTCCCAGGCACCCACCCACAGCTGCTGGCTGCAGTCCTGGTGTGGAGACTGCATCCCTGGAGCAAGCAGAGATGGCCTAAATGGTAACAAAGGGGAACAAAAACAGTGGACTCTAACAAGCTAATTCACTTTGTGACTGGATTATCTGCAATTTAGAAACAAGTGCAACTAAGAAATCATTAAAGTAATGCAGTCCCATTTCAAGATGATCTGACCCATATGAGTAGTCTATGTTCCCTTTAGGAATTTGCCAAAATTTTAACTTAACATGTAATGTTTTCAAGCTTTCTAAAAAGAATTTTTTTCCCAGTTTTAAAAATATCGTTTTGTTGTAATCTTCTGGGTTTTGATCCTGTAATAATTTAAATGTAAACACTTGCAAAGGCTACAAGTTTTAAAGCTCCTGATTCTGTTTTCTCACTAGATGCTGGTACACATGACAGCAGTGTTGCCAGCTCATTTGCTCCCTCAACCAAGGGTGTTACTCTCCCAGCAATCCTCACTATCCTGCCAAAAGCTAATGAAGAAGAAGCTACTCCAGCAAAAATATTTTTGACGCGTTAAGAGTAAATTCTGGGAATGGATTTGAGCTCTACCTGAAAAGGACTGTTTGTACCTCTGCGTGTGTGTGTTTATGTGTGGGTGCACACAGAAGGAGGGGGCCTGAATTAGGTTTTCTGCCACCTTTGTCAGTGCATCAAGATGTGCTGTTCCATAACAGAGAGCTGCTCCAGGCCTACATCTAGGTGCTCTTCAGCTTCATGGAGTTTAGAGACTAAATACAGACCTACCTTTTGGGACTGTCTGTCATCTGTATTTACACCTGCTATTGCTAAAACAGAACCCAGTTCTGCAGTCCCTCCATGGGAAGCAGAACTGTGTCTGAGGAGACAAGTGGATGTAGCATGGATATTTTATGAAAGCATGAGTAAAGGAGGCAGGAATGGTTTGTACTGACAGCTCAGCTACCTGCCTCCTTTACCCATTATCTTATAATATTAAACACTGAGGTCCTGATGCTGAGTCTGGAGTGAAAGTGAGGAATGCAAAGGCATACAACTGCAAGCTACAGCTTTAGACTGTGAAAAATATCTTCCATATTTTTAAAACCTTGGTTTATCTCTTCAGGAAACACTGAGTATGGTAGTGGGAAAGTGGCACTAAAAATGTACAATGGGAAACATTCTGTATTGCCCTGGTAACCACACAAGCTTCGAAAAAAGGCATCGTGAGAATAAGTGATCTTCTGTCACTCCTTAGCCAGAAGTTAAATCTGGAAAATAACAGGATGTCCTGCAAGGATGGGATAGGAGGCAGAGAGGCTTTCTTCATTCTGCCCTGGTTTCATCCTTGCTTCACTCCTTTGTGTTTATGTGAAGAGGATATTTATTCCAGAAGTGATAAAGACAAGATAAGTCAAAGCTCCTCTTTGTTTTTCGGTAGGGAGGAGTTTACCCTTGTTCCAAATCTAATCCTTCTGGTGTGCTCTCCTCCTCCTCCTCATGCTGCCTGGGAAGTCACAGAGTTAGCTGCACGTTGCATTTACACTAATGACTGTTTTTCTCCCCCTGCCTCCCCCCCATCCAAGCTTACTAAGCTTTTTCTTTCAGCATGACCAATAAAGCATGAATGCAAATAGGCCTGAAGGTTTTTTTCCCCTTTCTTTTTTATTTTGCCACTTTTAGAAGTTGCTGAAGAAAACAGTGTCGTTCTGTTCCAGAAGAGCTTTTATAGCAAGCTGGCACTGTACATTTAAATATGTATTGCTTCCTCTATCATTTGCATTTTAATGTTCCAAACCAATAATCAGGAAGCCTTGTGTGAAAATGTAAAATAAGGATGGGGAGAAACTTGGATCTGATTCTAAACCTTGCTGAATGACACCTAGACATGGCAACTCAGTGAGAGACCTCTCTAAGAAATTTGTTTAGATAAATGTAGACCTTCTGAGAGAGGCTGTGCTGAATCACCCTGGGTGTTTGTATTCTTCCCTTTGGATACTGAGTCGGCACAGCCTAGCAGGCTTTTTCCTATGCAGCTGGTGCCCTGGCAATGTGTCTTTACTCTGCTTTGGAAGAGTCATCCTCCAGACATGCTGAAAGTACAGACTCTGAAGTCGTTCATTATTTGGCCAATTAGTAGAGATAGCTCTGGTCCGGTGACATTTCATATGTATGTAGCCATCTACTCAAAGCTGGTCTGAAAACAGTGCATGTGGTTAAGTTTGCAAAAGCAAGTGTCATCCAAAGTTATAGTCATAATATTTTTGTATTCTGCTTCATTTTTGCCATTATTTAGCTCGACAGCATAGAAAAGAAGAGCAGACTATCCAAATCAGAATTTACCCTGTGGACTTAAGAATCTTGTCTTACGTACAAAGTCACCCACTTGCAAGAAATTTGTCTGTTGGAGGTATTGTGCAATGTAAGAAAAGGTTTTGTTCTGTGCTTTTGTTGAATAGTCTTCATAGGTGAAGGCTAGCTTGGAAGAAGCAACTACTGGTGGCCCAGTGCTAGCAAAACAATTTTTGTCTGCATTTTATTCTGCTTTTTTTTTAGCTTTCAGCAGAAAAAAAGAATCCAACTATAAAAGCAAAATACTTTTCTTGTATCACAGCTGTCATGAATTTAAATTCCCTCTTGGATCCTTACCACAGTGTATCTTCACTGCAACATTTTACGCCTTTTATAAGTATCAAGCACTGAAGAACAAGATATTGAATATTTGAGGTATAAATCTGACAGCAGAGTTTTCTTCTCAGTCTTAGAATGGAACCAGAAACAAACATGACAAAGTGAACCACTCAGCACAGTAACTGGTATGGATGTTTACTTAGAACTGGAATGAAGTTCAGGATATTTCTGAGCTTAGAAAATGACCATGTATATACATAGGCCTTGACATATGATGGCTTGCCTGTGGCTCCAGCTATGAAAATGATCTGGAAATACCATAAGAAGATTATTTTCTGCAAATCCCCTACCTGACTGAAGCGAGGAAGCCTTGAAAAACATAGACAAGCATCTGTTTGCATCAGCTTTCCTGACTAAATAACTTATTAAAAACTGAGATAGATGAGCAATTTGAGGTGTATCCATTCCTCATGGACTCTCAATTAAACTGTTTTACTAGTTCTTTGCCTTCATTAGCCTGTTTTCCTTCCAGGCTTTTCCTTCAGGTCACGGATCAACAGTTTCACTGAGACCAGCTTTAATATGAAGCTAAAGAGACCTTGTCCCGATAATACAAAGTTATAAGTGATCTATCTCTTGTTCAACATTTTCCCTCTTCTTCACTTTCATCTCAGTGATGATGCAATCAGTTTCAGAAGAAGATGAAAGTAAGAGGAGAACATGCAAGGGGAAGCATGAACAGAGTTAGAATAAGAAAGGAGTGGATACCTGATATTTCCCCTGCTTTATACCTACAGATTTGCTTTTCCTATCCTTTATATTGTATTTAATTTCCAGTATGGTTTCTCAGACATTTTAAAAAGCTCCTATATTATAATTGATTAAATTAAGTCTCTGTATTTGCTGCTAACAAGATGTTATCTTCATCATTCTTGGAAGCTTATCTTGGGTCATAGGTTGATGGCACGGAAACGTTTCCTGCATGAGCACAAATGTCTAAAGCTCCCAGTTCCCTGGCTCAGTGTGACACACTGCTCAACTCCCTGTGTTTAACAGGTTTAAATGCACAGATCCATCAGATAGGCTGAGCGTTGGCTGATAGTGTGCTCTTGGCAGAGAGGAAGGTTTAGCTGGAGCAGGCAGCTGGGCTGGGTGCTGTAACCTCGGGTGCCCCACTGGAATCCACCGCTGGGCTGCACAGGCCTGGCAAGGGCCGGGTGCTGAGCACGAGCCCTGCTTGGCAGCCTCCCGCCTCATCCGCCCTCACAGCTTTATCTGTGGTCGCATCTCACTCCTCCTGCAGCACAGTGTTGTGGCCTGGCTCCTGCCCCGTGCCCCCAGTGTAGCCTCTCACAGTGGAAAAGAACTGGTGAGAGGTCTCAGCTCACGCGGTGAGGCGGGCACTGGCAAGTGGGATTTGCGAAAGCTGGCACACCGATCAGACTCTCCCTAAAATAGATGGTAGAAAACAAAACACTAAGGAAAAGGGGTGGATCTGGCATGAAACTTATTCGTGAGCTCAGCCCTTGAGCTAGATCTGCCCTTTCTTGCAAAGAGTGGTGGTATTTGTCTCCCTGTGCAGCACTCTCTCCAGGAACAGATATTTGCTTCCAAAGCCCCTATCACTATGGATCTCACTTTTTCCAGGCAATCCTCATCTGACCTCACCACTCACAATGTTGAGATGTTTTCAGGAGCTCTGCTTGTAGCTGTACTCATCTGCTCTGGGTTTCATACATTCATGGGACCTGGCACTGACCCTCCCATGTCCCTGGTGGATTCCTTCATCGGGTGCATGGGGGAAAGAGGCAGTGCTACCATGGGGTGTTCAGCACTGTGTAACTTGGGGACCCATACAGAACTGTGGCCATGCACTAGTCTGGAAGTGAGTACTTGGAGTACTACTTGAAAGCCCTGAGCCTATGTGGCCAAGAAGGTGACCATGTAAAAGGGATTTATCATCACTCCATGAGGCCTTTGGCCTCCCAAGGCTGTGTTTACTACCCTGGTCTGTGCTAAAGCATTTGGGAGAGAATATTATCTTGCAAAACCAGCCAGGTCTGAAACATCAGGAAGGTTCTGAGACTCTGGCTTTGGGATGCTGGGAACACCAGTGAGTATCTGAATCCCAGCATGAGAGTCTAAGCTCAAACATTTCAAGAGCACATGTGAGTGTTGCACCATCACATAACCCTTTTGTTGGAGACAGTCTTTCCCTTGCTCGCTGCCTCCTTTCAGGAAAGCGAGGCAATTCCTTGTCTTTCCACAATTTCTGTAAAATGCTTTGAGAAGTTTGGTATTTATGGAGTATTTCTGTCCCACATGTTGACCTACATTGAACTTACACCTCTCTGCAGAAAATGAAGACTATAGGATATTCTTAAGCTGAAAAGTCAAGTGCTTCTGAAGAGACCTACCTTTATAAATTCTGTGCCCAACTCAAAGCTATTGAGTATCAGTGGAGAGTTTACTGGTGTGGTTCTTGGGTTTTCAGTCTGGCTTTTCAAGAGAGATGGTAGGGAATTGCACACCTAAAGATGTTCCTGCAGGAGCAAACCCATCAGTTAGACATGCATGTGCTCACATGCTTATCTGTCATGAGCAGGCAGCTATTTTGTGTACCCAGGAACATGAACTTATTTATTCATATGCCTGTGAATGCTTCTGTCTGCATCATATTCAACCAGTCAGTGTAGGACTGAAATGATCCAATGTGTTTGTAGAATAAAGGGAGAACCTGAAAAAAGAAGGCTAGGACAAACCACAAATATCTGGGGCTCAGCTGTGAGCCAAAAACAGTCTGAGCAGTTATAGAGAAATAGGAAGTTTTGCTCCATTTGCAATGTAAACGGAAGAAAGATGAACAAAAAGGGTAGTGAATGTGGGAAGCATTTTTAGTCTTTACAGATGTTGCTTTACAGAGGAGGGTCAAAGTATGTGAACATTAACTCTGCACAGGGCAGAAGTCTTCTTTGCATCTTCTAGTTGTCCATGCTGTTAGCCACTGTAAGAAAAATTGCTGAGGCAATTCTATTCTGCATGGTCCGTATGACTGTTGTGTTTATTCCAGGTTTTCTTGGGATAGCCTCTTGGTTTTCAAGGGACAGGAAACCAAAAAGTCTGGTGCTACTTATATGCGTCTCAGGCTGCTGGCTATAAACTAGTTTGGCTGTTTCCATCCATGCCATTTCCACTGAATTTAAAGATATTTCAAGCAGCATTACTGTTTCACCACCGTGGCTACACCCAAACAAGACCCCTGTGACGGTTTCTGATCCCTCAGGTCATGGCCATCACCCTGATTGTCTTGGAGAAGGAGAAAATTTGTGAAAAATATATTGTATGCTCTTGCTGTCTGATGAGTTGAGCTTAAGGGTTAATATAGGAGAATTACGAAGTTAGTAAACTCTGGATTTGATTCTAACAACCTTTCCTGCATAAAGCAGCACAAAAAGTATCAAGGAGGATTTCTGTGGAGTAAGGTGCTTCTCAGTATGATCCAAGACGACAGATCATTCTGTGCAAATGATATTTATCTTCTTTGAGGGCACACATACAGAATCAAAATCTGGTCCTTAGGGAAATTCATCTGGTAAAAGAACACATGTCATTCTGTAGCAATGCAATTGTAAAGTTGCAGTGAAGGTCTAAACGGACCCAAATAGAGTAATTTAGAAAACCTCTACTCCAATTTTAGCTATTTTATCTTCAGCTTTCCTTTAAATCCTGTCTACATTTTCCAGCTAGGAGTCAGTTTGAATTGGAAACAATTCAGATTTTTTTATTCAAAAATGAAAGCAAGCCACATCCCATATGCCATTTTTTTTAAGTCTTTCTGCCTCAAAGCATTTTGTCATGTGTCTGTAGATATAGCACTACAGACCCTCAGTAACAAGCTGGAGATTCAAAGGAACAATCTTCTCAGTGAGCTGTATTTCATTCTTAACTAAATTTATTTTAAGCCATTATTTAAAAATGCAGTGATTCATAAGCTAGATGATTTCAAACATGTACTTAAGCATGATGTTGTGAACATCAGTTCATTTGTCCATTGCAATTCCTATACGATGTGTCTAAAAATCTGTAGGATACAGAATTTGGGTAATGCAGAAGCCTAGCTCTTCTGTAATTATTATAATACACAATAATGAAACAATAATTCCGTTCCTGCAACGCAGTGCACTCTACCAGCTTTAATTAAAACTAACAACCTCATTATTGAATATCATTATTTTGGCTTTAGGGAGGCAATGCTATCAAGTGAATAAATATTATTACATGACTTTGCGGATCTGGCATACCAGATGTGTCACTGGGCTGCTGTTTGACCTTGGGCTATTTGTTTAAAGTCTATGGGCCTCTTTTTGCCCACTGGCCAAGGGAGAACCATGGTGTTTAGTGCTCTTTGTAAAACACCCTGCATTACGTGGATTACAAATATCCTGTTTGAGCACCATGCATTTGCCAAAGAACAGAGACACAGAGAAGTCCCATGCAAAACTTCAAAATAAGGCATTATCTGCTCCTAGAAAAGGGGTCCCCAAATGCTCAGTACCTTTAGTAAAAGTTCTTTTTCCATGAATGAAAAGAACATTCATTCTGCACCATCTTTCTTACTTTGTGCTGGCTGGGAGCAGGTTGTACACCCTGCACAGACATCCAGAGCACTCCTTGTGCTCAGGTGCCCGTGTGGAGACATGGTCTACATTCATATGCTCACTTACCAGCAGAGGAGGGTGCCTCTGCCCCGACACTTTAAGTGTGTTTGTAAAAGGGATTTGGTTGAGCATTTTCACCTCTTGCAATTTAATTGGCTTTGAGAGCCTTGCCCGGACTGCAGCAGAGGGCTTTACTGGAGTGGCTAGATGCTTGTGTCAGGCAACATGAACAACCCTGAAAACTGGAGAGGTTTGACCTGAAGATGTTAAGACTACACAACTGGAACTGAAGACATGTCCCTGATGTAAGCAGCTCCTAAGTGGTTGCTTCCCAACTGAAAAGGGACATGGTTTTTAAAAGGCAATGCAAACACAGCAGGAGAAGGTCACATCAGGCTCCCAGCAGGTGCTGGGGACTGCAGGCGAAAGTATCAAGCCACCAGCAGGTGAAAAAGCCTGAAGGACAGCAGCAGCAGGTGGATACAACAGCAGGGGTTGATAATGCTTGAGCTACTGGAACACACTTTTCCCTCAAATGTCATATATTTGGTATTTTTACCAGCAGCAGGGATCCTGTTTTAGCAGAACTGATTTTTCTAGTTGCCACTTTATTTCACCTCCTTCCCTGCAGACTGCAGAGGGTAGAGCTGGAGGGCCCCAGTTTTGATATGCTCTTTCTGAGACAGAAGATGCTTCAAATTCACCTTTGTGGGGCACAAAACAGCTCCACTGAGCATGATTTCTGGTGAAGTAGGCTATGTAGCTTTAACCACCTCAGTTAGACCACCTTAGTCAGTGATTTGAACTTCAGAAGCCCTGTCCTGCTTACTAAAACGTTTGTAAATAAAACATTTGTACATTAGTATGTTTAAGATGACATGTGTCTGATTTTCTCCTCTTATTTGCAGTAGCTTAAATCTCAAATATCCGTAAAAGTTAAACTCATACCAGCAGTGTGAAACCGCAGTGAATTTAAGGTTTGTGCCTCCAGGCTCAGGGGCATTAGCAGTAAAAAAGGGTGGATGATTGCAAGTTGCAACATGAAGTTGCAATCTTTCCAGATTTATGCTCTAGTGATTTAAGTGATTCATTCGTCATGTTTGCTCAGTCCCCAGTTTCTTCTGAAGGAATAACATGAGCAAAACAGAGGGCCATGTGAATTTCTGTCTACTTTCAAACACTGACTGCTTCATTTTTTTCCAGTAAGTTAGAACCCAAGGAAGCTTTATCCAGTTCTGATTTTGATAACTAAGCTGGCTATCTGTGCTCCCAACTGAACCAATTAAATGCAGCTAGTAACATCATCACTGTTATTATGTTATTTGTACTTTGCTTAAAGTAGCTGTGACCAGGGTTGGCCAAAGACGCTGAGCTGAAACAAATTTCCAGTAGGAAACCACAGTGCCCAAAGCTCCATTTTTTCCCTTTGCTGGACTTCATACAGATAGGTTTGTACCACAAGGTGTACGAGAAGCAAACTAGATGTCAAGGTATGCTTTGGACGAAGCAACATGTCTAAACCTGTCTTGTGTTTTGGAGTTGATTTCCATGCTGATAGTGTAGCACTGCTTTGGTGTCTGTGTCAGTCTGTGCCTCAAGTGGACCACGAGCCTGCTCCTGGACACAGGACCTGAACCCTGGATGGACACTGTGTGGCACAGTCTACAAGTGCCCTGAGTGTAGGAAGCAGCTTCCTTCTATTCCCTCTGTGTCCACAGGCTGAGCTGCTAACATGGGCATATGTCTGTGGCAATTATCTGTGGCAACTGGCGACATGCTAATGGAGAATCCAAGGGAGCTAACTCAGGGAAAACCACAAGAATTTGTGGATCACCTAATACCTCCCTTCATCTGCCATTTACATACAGCACCATATCACCATACAACTCTGACTTCTGCAGCACAAATTTGTTCAGTTTGCAGCACAAGTCAGTCACAAATTTGTTGCCACCACATCCATCACTGGTCTCTGCCATCCTGCACAAAGTGAAGGTTTTTGACGTTCCCACTCAGAAGTATTCATTTGCTGATGTACATATTTGATTAGTGTTTATGAACACCTTTGTCTCAATGTGATCTTCGTTTCCTAAGAAAACAGATAAACGAGTTTGTAGCATTCATCCACCTGTGTCCACCTGCCTGTCCATCAGTACCTCTGCCTATTATTTAGTCTCCCCAAAAAACTCTTAACCCCTTTAAATTTTTTTCAGCTGTCTTTTTTGAAGCTTTAGAGATAGCTCTGAGGCATTAAATTCCCAACTATATTGTGAAAATCAGTGTGAGAGTGCAAGAGCAAGGTGAATAAAGGCCACTGGCAGCATGCAGCTGTAACTGGGGCTCCCCATTCCTCCAGAGGAGCTGCCATCACCTGGCCCAGCAACACGTGTTGGCCCCACAGTGATGGCATCAACAACACTATTGCAACCACTGCGTGCTGGCCACTGGGAATAGCGGAGGAATGGGGGACTACAGGAAAGAAGTGGGATTTAAGGAAAAGTAGGACAAAAATCTCTAGGAACTAGAGAAAAACCCTTATTTTATTCCTCTGTGCAGAAAGCAATCTGACAGTTTTTAATTTTACCATGTATTTCACTTTAAAGTAACAGAATGGATGGAATTAATCCATTTGATAGCAAACTGTATTTATCTAATGGTTTCTGCACAGCACTGAAATCCAGATGGCTTATCCTGGTAATGCTTTCATTGCCAGTACAATGATTGCAATTCCATGCGTATGTACCAAATACCCAGGTACATTTTATAGAATTAAAGATGAACTCAATTATTTATCTTCCTAAAATGTAAACTTTGCTTGTCCCTAAGATACATGGTTATTGTACAGATGCCTCATATATATACACAAAAATACACATTCCAGCAAATGCAAATACAGTCAAAGACAGTTCAGTCTCAGCAATGTCATGAGCTGGTCACCAGCAAATTTTAGAACAGATATCTTAATTTAATGGATCCCTGTTCTGGAGATAGCGTATAAGTGCTGAAAGAGCCCTCCAGCCTGCCCCAAAATATTGGAAACATTAATGTAATCATACTCACATCACATCTACATTTTAATCTCCTGTTTTCCGGGAGAAAACTGAGGCACTAGAAAAAGGAGCCTTGAGAAGACAACATGTAGCAAAATTTGGCATCAAAATTCACTCATGAATTCACCCTACTGTTTACCCTGAACTCTGAGATCATAATTCCATGATTCAGGAACTGTTTCATCACAGATAGGCAGGCGGTGAGAGAGAAACAGTCCTGAATTGGCCACAGTTTCTTGTGCTAGAGGTTATGAGTTTGACAGGTTCCTGCTGTACAAATCCCACAGCAGTACAGAAGCAAAAACCAGATGATTTCCATCAGCTTCTTATAATTGTAAACAAAAGACAATGAGAAACATCAGGGAGTCACATTTCACTGGAGCATAGAGACAGTGGGGTGCATAATTAGCATTAGAATCACATCTGCATCAAATTGAAAATTAGTAAAAATAAAGAAAACTCTTCACTTTGCCACTTCTCAGATGAAAGCAGCAATTCTTCTATGTATAGCATTTTTTATCAAAATTGCTTTCTTACTACTCGCAAGATTTAAATAAAAGATCTATAAAAATAGACAACTTGTTTTTGCAGTCATCTGAGGGCATGTTCCCCACGTGTTATTTGTGCTTTTAACAAAAAAGGGTGAATAGATACCTAATTGTTTCAGAATTATCATCTTTCAGCAGCAGCCAGATCAGCCTTTTTGCTCTTTTCTCTTGGATTGTGATCCCTTTAAGAAAGCTGACTCCAGCACAAGTTACACCTCAGAGAGACATGAGGGAAAGCAGGAATTTGCAGATTCCCTGTTTGTCTTCTGCCCTTTGCAACACAGACAGAGTAAGCAGGGCTTAGATCTGATAATGATAATGATTACTGCACTAAACTGATTTTGGGAGAGATGTGCTCTCCTGCAGAGACCACTATGCTGGGATTCATGGCACTGGGACTTCTGCCTCTGCAACTCGCCTGTGGGTGACCTTGAGGAAAAACTCACTTTGATTCTCAAGCCTTGATTTTCCTAAGTTGTAAAGTGAGGTCAATGATGCCAAAGTCCTGTGTGAATATTATGGATGGAAAGGTGTTGTAAGAGCTACATATGCATTACCACTCTCTGGGATGATGGGTGACAGAAGAGAGTGAAACCTTTATAGGTGCTCCAGCCTCCTTCATCAAAGGTGTCTTGGGACCTAGGTGAGATGCAGAGTGTCTGCTTAGGAGTATCCATCCTAGACACAGGAATACCTGAATTGTTGACTTCTATCCCTGGTGGGGACTTCCAGGTTAGCTGACCAGGAGAATGAGAAGCCCCAGTAGGACAACAGAAAAGCTCTGTGCCTTCTAAGGGCTCTGCTTAGAGTGACCCAGCAAGGACATAAGGCTCAGAGAAGTCTGTGGACACCTCCGTCATGTCTATCCTGGACACCTGAGTCAAGGCAGCATGTTTGTTTCCTCACTCCATTGAAGATGGGGAACACAAAGCACTCCCCCAAGCCCAGGGACTGAGCTAAGTGGGGCTTGGATGTGAATTGCAATATAAAACTCTCACCTAAGCACTCTTTGCTAGCATAGATCAAACAGTGGAAGCTGAGCTGATAGGTTAATCCCAGTGTCAGGAGATTTACATATTTCCAGAACAGGTTTTGTCTGGATTTGGAGCGAAAGCCCCGAGGCTGCCGTTCATCCTGGGAGGGAGCAGAGTCCCTGTGGGCAGAGCAGGTGGTGGAAAACAGGGCAGAGTTCAGGCAGGCCTGCACTCTGCCAGAGTTGTTTCTAAAACTAGCCATTCATGGAACTTTTTCACATTGTCAGCTGGCATTCCCAACAATAAAAACACCTAGTCAATTGTTCTTCTCCTTCCTCAAGAGCTCTATTCTGACAATATGCAATATACATTTGTCCGAAAAGATACCTGCAGACCACTAAGCTTGCAAGATTGCCTCTGAAGACTCAAAAGCTTCATGACCTCTTTGAATATTTGAGCCTTTTAACTCTGCTGCTCTTCTGACAATGTAGAGAAAGGCCCAGATGAGAATAGCTGTTCCAAATTAGTTCGCAACACTGCAGTTGTGCACCCATCCTGGATACCTCCCTATGATTTTAGGTCTGATCTGTACCCACACAAGCATGAGGCCAGCCTCTGGCTAAGGTTTGAATGCCGCTGAAAACCC
The DNA here is from genome assembly GCF_000691845.1 of Merops nubicus. Taxonomy (NCBI): domain Eukaryota; kingdom Metazoa; phylum Chordata; class Aves; order Coraciiformes; family Meropidae; genus Merops; species Merops nubicus. Next base: position 153,813 of record NW_008619875.1, on the reverse strand, counting down.
ACAAAAAATTACTGCTCTATCTGAAAACAACTTGTCCCAACAAGTGGAAATCATTTCATAATAGCTTGTAAGATTATAATTCCTTGCTATCCAAGTCCCAGTGATACAATAAGATAATAAATCTCCCTGAGGAGTGATGTGTGCTATAATTGATGGGAATATGCAGACAGAGAATGTAAATCTCAAAATACATCTGGAGCATCTGAACAGGTGATACGTGCACAGTGAAGATGACAGAACTGGACATTTTGCACTTGGCATCATTAAACTTTATTTGTCAAGCTTAATTATAAACATAAACTCTAATCTCAGTTTTCCATCCTTCATTTGAATGCGATCTGATAATTTCAGTGGCAGTAATGATGATTTATGTGGCTGAAAAGTAGAATTAGGTCACAATCCTACTCTCTAAATTTGATGCAAACAAGAACAGCAGCTCTTGGTCATCACTGTATCACTCCAGCAATCAAAGTGTATGTGACAATGCAGAAAGTCTGTTTTGTCTCCCTTGACACATATACAGGCATGGGATCATTTCACCAACCTCCACACGGTCAGCTGAAAAAAGATTGCATTCCTTCCAAGACAATAAAACAGTGAGGTTTTCTTTGAAAAAGGTTTTAAAGTGGGTTGAAAAAAGTAAGCAGATGCAGAAGCACTTGAAGAGATTAGCACACAAATAAATAGTTACAAAAAAATAGTTAGGCCTTCCGTTGCAAAAAAGTTCCAAATCTCCTGGGTATTAAAAAAAAAGAAGACTGCATTTTAATGTATTTTCTTGTTTCAGAGCATATCATTAATTATTTCCTACCAAAATATTATGTAGAAAAGTCATCATTTGTATCTATAAATGAATGGCAAATCACAACTTAAGTGAGACGGAAAACCAATATGCTTTCTTTGTTAGTCTTCCTCCAAATAATTTTTTTTTTAATTTTATGAAGGAAAATCTTTTGCATCCAATAAAAGCATGTTTTGCATCTAGTTAGCTTGATTGCATATCACTGCATGAGGAAAAGAAAACAATCTCATTTCCCTTGGTGGAAGGAGTGACTGGAGACTGAATTCTAAGCAACTCCATCCCACCTTTTGCTTTCTGTCTTCAGGTCTTTTCTCTTTTTTTAATGTTTTCTACTTAGTCAGGCAAAAACTGCCACTGTGTTACTTAGACTCACCTGCTTGTCCTTCAGTCTTATCCTCCCACATGCTGGAGGTTAAATTTTATACAGAAGAAAAGAAGGACTGTGATTTGTGATAATGTCTAAGAAACTGAATCACATGGGTCTATGGAAATGTCATTTATTTGTGATTTTTTTCCTTTGCTAGGCAATTCAGAAAACTCTTGATCGGTCCTACATAGTCCTACCAGAGATAGACAACTTATGTGGTAGAACCTTAAAACACTGTACTTCACCTCCTGGTAGTCTTAATAGGAAAAGTTGAAAACGTATCCACAGATGTCTCATGATTTGAAAAAATAAGTGTTCAGATCTTTGAGACTTTGGCTTATCTCCCGTGATGTCTCTTCTCTGACAGATTCTGGGGGGATTAATGATTTTTCTTACTGAATTTTCATGTTGCTTTTCCTTACTTGAAGCTGTATGCTGGACAAACACATCATCAGCCAAAGTGTTGGGAGCTGCAAATTCAGCCTGCAGTTTAACAGCTAGGTCTGAAAATGTATCATGTTAAGATAAAAAAATGACTTAATTTTTTATTTTTTTAAGTTTGCATATGACTTGCTGTGTTAACACGAGGAAAAGCCTTATAATCAATTATGGCATAAAAACTGTTTATATACACTGTTTAGATACTCTTTGAAGGTGAACATGTTATTATGCTTTCAAGATACTAAAAGTGTTTATAGTCCATGTGAAATCAGTCAATATTGACTGGTGCAGTCAAATGTATATATCAGGATTCTCTGCATTTATCCTTTGGTTTCAGTTTACTCTTCTTCACTTTAAACATCCACATTCAAAGAGTTCATATTGCAGCATCAAACTGTGGAAAATGAGTTTACAAATTGAGGTTGGTTTTCAAAGAGTGCTTGCATTGCTTAGTATTTGTGTTGATGTTTTTCATAGATTTTTTTTTTACTGGATAAAGAGGCTGTGCAATTGGGATAAAATAACACAATCAGATATATGTAGGATGTTTCTGTCCTTGGAGAGGGGGAATTCTGGCAGAATTCCAATCCTCAGTCTTGCTTTGGAAGGATCAGAGGACTTTGTGCAGGGGAGGAAGGGAAATTACTGTAGATAAACTAGCAGGACCACTCATGTTCTGGGCTCCAACCGCACGGTACTGCTCAGCCCCACTCCCTGCAGCACTGATGGCTGACTTCTGGGCAACACAGTGACTTATGGAGGGATAGTTCCTATAAGCAAGCAAGCAGCCTAATGAGCTGACTTTTAACTTAACTTGAAAGAGAGAAAAGAAGTGGAAAGAACAAAACTCGGGTCTCAATGAGAGTGCACAGCACATCTCCAGTATGTGAAGACTTCGGAAGCTTTAAGGACAAAATGCGTGATCTGTTGTGTGGCAATCAGCAACATAGCAATGTAAGCACACAGGAAGCAAAAGTTGTCACACTTTGAAGCTGCAACTCATCTCCAAATCACAGGAAAAGCTTCTCACCTGTTATAAGTCTGATTGCAGGCACAACGCTGCATCTAATTACGTGTCAAAAAACTAAAGCTTGCAAAAATAATTTCACAACTGTTCTGTTCTCTGAGGAGAAGAAATTCTTCCGTCAAATGTATTACAGTCATCCTAAGGATACACATGCAAACACACAAAATGCCCTGCCTCAGGATTTTGAAGCTTCAGTGTTGTGATTTCTCTTTTACATTATTCTTCTGTGGGTGCAACTGAATGGAGGGTAGCAAAGGCAAACTCTTAACACCCAAAAATAAAAAAAAAAAAAAAACCGGAACTGTTGACTCTCTAGTCAGTTAGTAAACAGAACACCCCCTCAGCATAGCAGGGAAGCGCATCCTCCACCCAGATTTTGATTCTTCAAGGACATTCATGTGGGCTGATTTTCATGCAGTAACAGTTTGCTCATGCCAGTGCATGTCTAACAGCTCACCCTGTGGCTCTGCTCTATTAGCAGTGATGAATTCCAGTCAAGGGAAGGAAGTTAAACTGCAGTATCTCCTGAACACAAACAAGACAGAGCATTAGTGAAGAACATCACTGGAGTATCTCCCTCGAGTTGTGCCTGATACTTCCTTTGTTTTCCAAGAGTTTCTCTGGAAATCATGCTCTTCTTTTCCTAGTGTTGCCCAATGGTCACACTAGACCCTGCATATTTCTAAAAATGACTTTTTGTTGGCTGCACCTGTAGTAGTAGCCACCAAGAGAAGGAGAGTGTAGAGCTTGGAGAGGGTAGCCTACAAGCACTGGCTATCAGTTCAGTAGCATGTGCTGGCTTAGCCACTTAAGGCTGCACTCTCCACACTGCCATGGTAGTGGGCTGTGGTGACCCACTTGCTTTCTCCTTTCAGTGCTTTGTTTCCTGTTTCTATTCCCAGTCCTCCTGCAAAATGTTGAATAGGTTTTCTGGCTGGAGAATGAGCTGCAGCAGACATGTGTATGTGTGCGTGTGTATAGCTGGCAAAGAACAAAGACACGCTGAAAAGTCATTAGACGAAAAAAAACCCTAACGTGCTCGACTTACAAGTTCGCAGCAAAGGTTTAAACCCACCACAAAGGCTCAGAAACTGCATGTTAAGGCACAGCACCCTATGCTTAACCCACATCATCTTGTCTTGGGCCTGCTGTGTGCAGTGCCACGGAGAGCTGCAGCATGCCTGTGGGAATGAACCAGCGCTGGCAGCGTGATCTTCAGGTTCCGTCTGGGGAGGTGGCTAGAGGGTTCAGTGTTTCTCCCATGCTTCTGCCCCCCACTGGAGAAGCTCCCTGTAGACACCTGCAAGTTACCTTGTTTCTCCTCTTTCCAATCTGCCCTCATGCCCCTTCTCAGGCACAAGAGCAGCGGGGCCAGGAGTGACCCCAGCAGCCTTCCCAGCAGGCTGGCATGCAGCCTTTCCTCACAGGACTGGTGTAGCTGTTGCTTCTTGCCTGGCAGCCTGTTTGCCTGTTAGGGCTGTCTTTTGTGCTGTTTGTGCACTGGCTGGCACAACAGGGTCCAAGCGCAGCATTTTTAAGTACTGGCAACATGCAAATGGGAAGACATGTCCCCATTTGCCTTCCAACAGAGCAGCTGGTTTGGAGCTGCCTCTGCAGTAAAATGGAAGGAATCTTTGCGTTTTTAATACTGAGGCATGTGCTATTTGTTAAGCAGCTGGGAGCTCCTGTGCAACAGTCACATCTTCAGGAAGGTTACACCACCTTTGCCCAGAGCAGAACAACTCACACCGAGTTGGCGGGTTGTGCTATTCCTCTCCTTCTCTTAAGCAGATATTTAACACCAGACTTAAGTGAGATGGATGAACCAGTACAATGACTGGCAGCAAGGTCATTGCTCAGAGTGTAACTGCTGCTGTCTGGAGCATTAGAAGCATTTGACTACCCTTTCTCTGTAACTTTTAAAGATTTTGGGGTGATTTGGAAGCTAGAATTTTTAAAACCAAGCTAAGTGTGATTTCCAGATAATCCAGAAAAGTTGTGTTTGTTGGCCTTGTCTAGTAGAAGGGCTCTTAACTGTGCTGTGGACTTACAACACCTGATATGAATAACAATAAATTAACTCCTTATTCCAGATGGCTCTGCCTTTTCCTGCAATTCCAATGTTTATATGCCTTTCATTGCTGCTGCCTCCAAGATTTGCAGAAATCTATGAGTAGGAAGGTTAATATCTCTTGGAATCACTTGTGCCCTTCAATAAAGTTTCTTTTCTTCTAAAATTGGCTGCCTCTCCCCATGTTTAGCTAGATTCAGAGATCATGGAAATTAGATTGACTTCAATGAGCTTTGCATTCCTTTCTGGGAAGCTGGAACAAGAGAGGTGGAAGAGACCATATTCTGATATTTGCTGTGTAAAAGACAAGGCAACTCTTCTGAATCAGTCATTCAGGTCCTGCAGTCACCAGTGGAAGGCTACCTATGAATAGTGGTTTGGATAAATACCACAGCTGACATCCATGGCTCATGGACATGTACTCTGGATGTGCTTGTCTCCCTCCATACACTGTGGAGGGAGTCTGGCTGATCTGATTGTATTAAATGCCTCATTTTTAGTTCACTGAAGTTGCTTTTTGGGTCCCTGAATCTCTCTCCCAGCGCTTGTCACGGAGCCACAGAGAGCTGTTGGATCAGCTCGCTGTTGCTGGTTGCCTCTTCTGAAGATGGCTGGAAAAGAAGCTGTTTATAGTTTCTAGCAATGCTTATTCAATGCACACTGGGCCAGTTAGATTCAGCAGTCTATGCCCAGAGCCTGGGCTGAACTAGTCCCTCCAGACTTATGGGGTAAGGACTGTACTGTATTCTCACAAACCGAAGCTTTCTATTTACCTCCTGTTGTTTGTTTTTCAGCAAACATTAATGATCTGAACTGGGGAAATACTTGCTGCTAGTATCTGATCAGCTCCTGCGGAGATGTTTGCCTCTTACTGTAGTCTATACACAGAGTGTGGGTTATGCCTGCTGTGTCCATGGGACATTGGTAGGATAGGCGGCTTCTGTGGTGAGTCTGCTGCAAAGGTAGGTTGAGTGATGGACTATGCTCTTTGTCCCTCAGCAGAACTGCTGATGGAGTCCCCTGGAGGAAGAGAAAACTTCTTTTAGGCACCTTCTTTGCCCCCAAAACAGCTACAAACCATTCAATAAGTCCTACACTTCAGTCAGAACTCAGGTCTTACTGCCATGCAACGGCAGTAAAACCTGTGAAATGTATGAAAATAACCTTGTGCCTTGTTCATCTTGTTATCACCTCTGACATTACAAGGGCATCAGGCTCACAAAGCACTCGTGCTGATTGTTCCTTTGCTCGCCTGCCTTGTTCCACACACAGCAGAAGTCAGCAGTGCAAAAAATTGGATGTCCTCCTCTTCCTGACACAAGGGGAGGATTACTCCTCCCTGTAATATATGCGTTTGGCCCATCAAAGATTCAAATAATGTTGCTTTTGCAGCTCCCTGAGTAACCATTCAAACAATTTAGTAGATCCCACCATTACTATATTTTCACTGATGTCTCCCCTGCATTCTTTTCATGCCAGTAGCTTACATGTTTTTCTATGCCTAGGTTTTAGTATAATCGTTTGACAATAACTGTTCATAATGGGCGTCGTGAGAGATGTGGAGCTCTGAAAACCTTTACAGTGGAAAGAATGCAGTAGCAGATTCCTCAACCCAGGCCAAAGCCTCAATTGATGTAAATCAGCATGGTGTCACGCCAAGCATGAAGTTTGTACTCACGTATTTCAGCAAAGGGTACCTCCCCGAGAACTTCAGTCCCCTGTATAACAAGGTTAAATTTTCCTCTCGTCTTGTTTTTGAAACCACTTTGATTTTTAAGCTTCCTTAAATCCAGCCCAGTAATTCTAATTTCTTTGAGTCAGAATTATTGACAATCAAATTAATCTATAATGAACAAAAAGGGAGCTTGAAGAGAGGTTTTCTCTTTTGGATTTTTTTCTGTGTCCTTTCCAGTGTCCTTCCTCAATCCTAACTCACTCCCTCCCTTCCTTCCTTCCTCCCTTCCCTGAAATTCTTTGTGCCAATGACTCTGAAAAAAAATGGAAAACAGAGTATGTTCTTTTGTTTCAGTATTTTTTTTCCCCCAGCTTTATTAGCTAGCACTGTAACATCATCATAATTGTGGTAAGATGCTGTCAGCATCACTGGCTAGCAATTCAGAGATTGCTCTGACTGCTTTCCAAGCATCACTAAGAATAGCTTTAGACAGTGATGTATGATGCTCATTCGAAAGCTGTCACTACAATGGCTCCTCTCTTCCCATGGACCTCTATCAGGAAATGCAAAAACGTTAGGCTGGAGAATCTCCATTGAAAGTCTGGGATAGAGGAGGTGGTCAAGAAGAAGCTGAGATGCATATTCTGTTTTCCTTATATCCTCTGACTCTGAGCAACACTGAACATAGATATCATCTAAAGGTGGTTATCAGTACACTGCTTGTTCATTCTGAGCAGGCAGGTTTTTTGTTAAGTGTTAATCTGTATTGTCGTATTACCTGAAAATCAAAGCAGACAGCATTTGCTGGAGTAATGACCTTGTAAAGAAAAGCAGCACATTCAAGCTGCTGTTTATTGTGAAGGTATCAAAACCAAATGTTCCGTACAATATTTTTTGTGTCTTGCACTTCTTCCAGAGAGAGATGCAGCAATAAGTGCTGCATGGCTAGAAACTGCACATACATATGTGCACACTCTTAAAGGTCTGCTGTCAACAAATTCAAGTTTTAGAGTCATGGATAGTTCTTGAAAAGTGTGCAAAGTCTTGCTCGTTCTCCCCTTTGTTTGACTTTTACGCTTATTAGTAAGAACATGGCTAATTAGCTGCAGACTAGCTGTCCCACTAATGAAATCTGCAAACCTGCCACACAGCTATAGTGAAAGATAGTGTCTTTGAGAAGAAAATTATAGATTTTTTTCCCACAAACTTCTTTTGTAAAAGCAAGCAGACAAAGATCATCCTTCTACTGATATTTGTCATCTTCTTCCAGTGTGTCCAAATCTTGTCCATAAGACAACAGGCTGAAACATTCATGGTAGAGTTCAGATGACTATTTTTTTTCTCTTCCTTTTTGTTTTCCCTGTCAGAAAGGTACCCAACAAGTGCCCTGTTCCTTCTTTACCCTGCCTGCGTAGAGGAGAATGGCAGGCACAGGCTAGGACTGGCGCTGCTGAGGGCCTCCCTCTGTGTCCCTGCCCGGTGATGTCTGTCCCTGGTAAAAGCTGGTGTCTGTGGAGGTTCATGTCTTGAACAGAGACAGGGGAAAGTGACTGAGTGATGTCTGGTCCTGGGCATAGATCATAGAATCATAGAATGTTTTAGGCTGGAAGGGGCCTCTAGAGGTCGTCTGGTCCAACCTCCCAACACAAGCAGGGACATCTCTACCTAGGTCAGGTCGCCCAGGGCCCTATCAAGCTTGACCTTGAATGATTGCAGGTATGGGGCCTCCATCACCTCTCTGAGCAGCCCATTCCAGTAATCCATCACCCTTATATTACAGAATTTTTTTTTCTACTATCCAGTCAAAATCCATCCTTTTGTAGTTTAAAACCATCACTCCTTGTCCTATCATTACAAATCCTTTTGAATGGACCTTCCCCTGCCTTCATGTGGGCCCCCTTCAGGTCCTGGAAGGTCCCTATAAGGTATCCCCAGAGCCTTCTCTTCTACAGACTGAACAGCCCCAACTCCCTCAGCCTGTCTTCATACGAGAGGTGCTGCGCTCCCCTGATAATTTTGATGGCCCTCTTCTGGACATGCTCCAATATGTCTACATCCTTCTTGTGCTGGGGTTTCCAGAACTGGATGCAGTACTCCAGGTGAGGTCTCACCAGGGCAGAGTAGAGGGGCAGAATCACCTCTCTCGGTCTGCTGGCCAAAGTTCTTTTGATGCAGCCCAGGATGTGATTGGCTGTCTGGGCAGTGACTGCGCACTAGTGGCTCATGTCCAGCTTTTCACCCACCAACACTCCCAAGTCCCTTTCCACAGGACTCTCCAGTATATCCTTTCCCAGTCCATACTGATAGTGCTGGTTACCCCAGCCCAGGTGCAGGACCCTGCACTTGGCATTGTTGAACCTCATGAGGTTCATCTAGGGGACTGGAACGCCTGCCTTATGAGGAAAGGCTGAGAGACCTGGGGCTTTTTAGTCTGGAGAAGAAAAGACTTGGGGGGGATCTAATTAATGTGTATAAATAGATGAGGGCTGGGTGTCAAGAAGAAAGGGGCAACTTTTCACTTATGCCCTGCAATAGGACAAGGTGAGACTTTCAAGACCTGCCTGGATGCGTTCCAGTGTGAGACCTGCCCTAGACTAGATGGTCCTGCAGGTGGGTTGGACTCGATGATCTCCAGAGGTCCCTTCCAACCTCTAACATTCTGTGATTCTGTGATTTGGGCCCACATCTCCAGCCTAACCAGGTCCCTCTGGATGGCATCCCATCCCTCTGGCACAAGATGGGCCAGCCTCTGTTCCCAGTTCTACTGTGCTGTCCTTCTGGCACACATTTCTCTGTGCATTGCTTTCCTTAGAAAGAGCGAATAAGGAAGGGTTCAATGAAAGAGGAGAGATGACCACAGGGGTGGTGCCTCCAGTGCTTAGCCCCAGTGGCTGGCATGTGGCAGCAGGGACAGACCTCAGAGTGCCACAGTTGGTGTTCAGAAGCCAGTGTTCTCTCTGTGGTAGTGGGTGACTCTGGGACACACTGAGCTCCCCTTAGCAACTGAGATGCATCTTCTGGATTTGTTTCACCCCAAAGGACCCCAGTCCGGGCACTCAGAGGCTCCCCTGCCATGTGAATCCAAGGGCAAGTGCCTGTGAGACCCAGTCTAAGACAGGAGGGTGGAAGCAATGCCCTGGCTTGTCCAAAACAGCTCCAGCTGTCATTTCTTGTCTTGCAGTCTGGCTCTGGGCAAACATTTTCCTAGCCCAACACATTGCTTTGAGTCCCAGGAGAGGCCACTCCTTGCAGAGGAAGTAGATATGGTTGATTGCTGTAGCCCTGATGCTGCGGGAGCCGTGCTGGGAGTCCAGCGAACAGCTGTACAGGGAGGATGGGGATATTTACCTGCTGCTAAATAAACTCACAGCTGTAATGCTGTTTGTGACCCCTGTGTCAAACCATCCTCTGCCACTTGGGAGCCTGTAGAAGGGGCTCAGTTTTGGGAGGGGAGAAGGCTCCAAGCCTACATATCCTGCAATAAAGAGGGCTTGTCTCCACCAGGTCCCTGGAGGCAAATGCAGTCTGCTGCTTCTCTGGAAATAAACGTGCAGTTTTCCTTGGTAAATGCTCCCAGTTGCATTTTTCTTAAATCATATCATGTTTTGCTAACTTTGCATGCCTTTTAAACTGAGTTATCATCAAAGGCATGCATATGTCTTAATTCAAACTTATTTGAGATGTGAAGCCTCCAGATTTTATCAATGGAACAGCATATGTTCACCTACAGAACATTAAAAAAAATTACATCTCCTAAAATTTATTTACAATGGCATAGAGATGCTCAGATATGCTTCTGTCTAATGCTTGGGTAAAATGACCACAGCTTTAAAAATGCTGAACTCTACTTTCTTCAAATATACTGTTATTCTTCATGATATTTACAAGCAGAACCATATCAAATCAAGCTTGAAATGTCTGGCCCCAGCCATTGCCAATTCATGTGCTGACAATTTTCAGTTTGAACCTGTATGAGGGTAGAGTGCTTCCTCCTCCACCCCAGACTGGCAGGGTTCAAGGGCAGCGTGTGCTACTTTGGCTTGGAGTCTCTAAACTGAACTGCATTTACAAGGAAAAGGTCCCTCCTAAAAAAGTTTCTTTGATAAAACTGTGTTTGCCTGAAAAGTAGAAAGGGCCAGAGGGAGCCCTTGGGCCTTTGCTACTAGTATCAAGGTCCAAAACCACCTCCTTCAAATGTAGATCTCATTAGGCAGCATTGGACTGTGGCTTCAAAGAGGCGTTGCCGGCCAGAGCATGAGGAAGTGTAGCTGACCCATCCACCATCCTCCTGAGGTGACCAGGGCAGCAGCTGCCGAGGGTCAGGGCTGCTGTGTCTGGAAGGATGCCCTCTGCAAGGGGCCAGTGATGGTGGGTGGCACAGCTGTGGCTGTGACTTCAAGGAGGCTGCAGCAATGCAGCGCAGTCCAGCGTAGCCATTGATGTGGCTCTTGGCACCACATCTGAGGAAAATGCTGCACAGCAATTATTTCACCTCAGGCATTTTGCACTTGAAACAGCCAAAATGTCAGCCAGCGTTGAACTAAAAATACCCTGTTTCTGTGAAACAGTAGCCCCTCCCTGTGATCCATTTACCCCACAGCAGCAATGGTAAAGCACCCAGAGGAAAGTATTACTTGGAGTCTAGGAGCATGCAGCAGATGAGCTTTGCAGCCTAAGAACATCATTCATTTCTCCAAGGTATCTAAGATCCACCCCGTAAATCTGATGGGAGAATATAGCCCTAAGCAATGAAGCCAAGTGAATATATGTGAAATGAAGGATTAGCTTCATCTGATACTGTATAACAGCAGACCTGTGTGCAAAAATGTACTGTTGGGGTAATCCTTTTTTCCTCCCTAGCCTATTTCTACTTCATTCATCTAATTTCTATTTCATGTGTCCTGACCAAGCTTATGATATTTTTAAGAGATAAGCATGTCATCATCCACTATGCAGTAAAGGGTATGGAAGGGAGAATGGTCAGTATGTTTAATACAGTCTCATGAAATGAAAAAAAAAAAAAAATCAGTTTTATTCTCAATTATAACAATGTGTTTAATATCCTTATACAGTAAAGCATTTTGTATATGACCATCAGAAGCATAGTTAATGTGAAACAGAAGCTTATACCCAGGGCTGTAACTGTGTAAAACAGTCTTTGTCCCACCCAGCTCCTCAATCCACACTAAAAGCTTGCAGTTTACCCCAGAATTCCACCACATTTTTTATTCTGTGGACAAACACCACTTTGGGCAGCAGGTGTCAGGGGTTTAGGGGTGCCAAGGAACCCGTGCAACCTCCTCATGCACTAGAAGAAAGCAAGGACTGTGCAGAACCTCCTATGCCATCTGAGCAGGCAGAGAGTCTTTGGAGAGAAACTGAGTGAGAAACTGAGAGGTTCTGACCTCTGCAAAGACACGTGGGAGTCGATGGCAAATACCAGCCCTTAGGCCAGAGGAAGGCAGTGTACTGGTGCAGAACAACACACTCCTCACACAAGCAGCTCACTGTAAATGCTCTTACCCAGCCCGATTTCATTGTTCTCAAGTGCCCTAGAGTGCACAAAGCACTGTATGAGTTGTCAGACTTGCACAGATCCATATTACAAGAATCTAAGAAGGTGGCTTTGGATGGTACATGATAAAAAGACAGAAATAACAAAGAGCAAGAATGAGAAAGAGTAAAAGCTGGCATGTCTTCAATTATTCCACTCTAAGAAGTTGGTAAGTGGCGACCTGCATAGAAAAAATACCACACTTGCTTTTGCCAAGTAGCTGTTTTCCAAAGGCTTCCAAATCAACAGGCTTGTGCCTTTTCACACCTTACAAGGTCCTGAAAATATCTGGATGGAAATATCGCTCATTCAAAACAACAATGGCCAATGCACAGAACAGCACACCTAGCTATTGTTAAGTGAGTCCTGTTCTGCATGCTGAGTAGTTCTGCACCCCATCCAATAAGGATCCAAGCACTCAGTTGCCCTTCATTGTTCAGATTTCAGGGAAAGGATGCAAGTCTCTGAAAGACTGTTTAAAACTTTGGGTCAAAGGTAGCAATCTGTGCTTTGCTCCTCCAGCCCAGTGGAACTTGCCAGAGCCAAGGTAAAACCCAGTCTTATGGGAGACACAGCTTTCTCAAGGGTTAGCCCAAACGGTGGCAAGAAGAATGACCAGAAAATAAAGTCTTCCCAGCTCTCATTCTCTGCTGTGCCTACAGGTAAGGCACATTTCTGTGTTCTTTCCTTCTTTCATATAACTGCAAGGCAAAGTGTTTGTGTGTATTTGTATGTGTATACACACGTATGTACATATTCACATATAGAGGTATACACACACATACATATATATACTTTATATATACATATGTAGAGTTAAAAAATTTCAGAAGTGAACACTGTGCTGTTCAAACATCTTCCTATGGGGAGAGGATAAGAGAACATGCACATTACAGATGTTGTTTGTATTGCTTGATGAAACACCATGAAGCATTACTCTGCTTAGTGGTATAGTCAGAACAGAATAAGCTAAAATCAAAGAGGCAAGACTGGGTGCTGAGGACGTAGAGGAGAGGAGACAGGGATGGGGGGAAAGGCAGCTGCAGGGGTCTAAGTGTTGGCTGGGGGAGGAAAACAGCTGTGCAAAATGCTGTGCCACAGCTGCTGGAATGGAGTTTGGGCGTACTTAGGGAGGGTGAGTAGGAAGACAGGGTAGTAGGGAAGTGGGATGCAGTATTCAAAAGAGGTAATATGAAGATGGAATATTTTGGGGAGGTGACTGGAAGTAGGTAATTCAATAAAATGCTTTTACTTAAAAGGAAATAAGATGGAGGAAGAGAAGCTTTGCATTTACTGTGGAATTTATGTCAGAACTATATTTATAACTGTCTCCTTTGCAGCACTACTCTGTCATCTCATAGCAGGGTTGCCCAGCTGTCTTGGAAATGGGGTCTCTATCAGAGGTAAGCATCAGCCTGTGTGATTGCATTGAGAGGAGACCACCAGAATCTCAAAAAATCTGCTGTTCTCCACCACCACATCCTTCACTTTTACTCTTGTTCCAGGCTCAGTCATGAAACTAGGAAAATGTTTCCTGCAAACTATTTAAGACAGAAGCAAAGGAATTGCTTGTTATAAATGGAACAGCATGTCATTTTTCATCTGTGTTTTCACAATGCTGGAAACAAGGAATTGCTGAAGATGTAGCTATTGAAGCAGGTGAACAGACATTATCACCTTTTGAGTTCTGCAGATGAATATGGAGGGAGAATTAAATCATGGGCAGTGTGTGATATTTTAATCCTGAACTACAGTTTGTTCCAGAATATCGTCTTAGAAGTTCATGTGCAAGGAGGTTCCTAAATCACCATCCATCAGAATATTTGGATTTCAGCCTCAAGAAAGCCAGAATAACAGCATGAACTTGACAAATCAGATCAGAATGACCTTCTTAATGTTTGTTCTCAGTCACACTGTGGCCTGCTGCATAATGTGTATTTCATTTTAGTGGCAGTCTGTTTTGCTATCCATCACTGAGCATGATGAAGTTACCTCCTAAAAGGAATTCTGGTCATTTTATAACCATCACATACAGTAATCAACCATCTTCTGTAGGGAGTTATCTGTTGTTGGTAGCCTACTTTTGTTTCTAATCAACAAGATTTACAGGCGTGAACAGCAGTGTGAGGATGGAGAATTTAGAGTTCTTGTTTCCAGCTTCATACGTGGCTAGACAAGTGACAAAATCATACAAAGACCTTGTACAGAGAAAGTACAGACTAATCAGGCCAGGTCTTGAGATGGCACTATCAGAGTGATAAAATACATTCAGTATGACTTGCTGTGTGTGACATCAATTACACCAAAAGGCAGATAAAGATAGAAACGGCCTGTAGAAAAATGACACTATGATGCTCCATACTGCTGCACTCACTCTCACTAATTTTCAGATGAAGCTCGATGGAAAACCAAAAATGAGTTTCGTTCATCAATGGTCGTCCTGCAAACTAAACAACTCCTCTGTGCCCAGGGGTTGTTCAGCCTGGAGAAGAGGAGGCTCCAGGGGGACCTTATAGCGACCTTCCAGTACCTGAGAGGGGCCTGTAAGAAAGCAGGGGAGGGACTATTCACAAGGGTTTGTAGTGACAGGACGAGGGGTAAGGGCTTTAGGCTGGAAAAGGGCAGATTTAGGTTAGACATTAGGAAAATGTTCTTTAATACGAGGGTGATCAACCACTGGAATAGGTTGCCCAGAGATGTGGTGGAGGCCCCATCCCTGGGGACATTCAAGGTCAGGCTTGATGAGGCTCTGAGCAGCCTGACCTAGTTGAAGATGTCCCTGCTTATTGCAGGGGGGTTCGACTGGACAACCTTTGGAGTCCCTTCTAACCCAATATATCCTATGATTCTATGAAACAAAACCAGGGATTTGTAACCTACTGATTCACGGAGATTTTTGTCACTGGCCTCAGTAGAGCTAGAATTTCCAGAAGACTTTCTGGAAATTTATACATTTGGCAAAAAAGAGAGCTGGTAGCAAAGACTCAAGCCCAGCCATCTCTGACTGCCTCACCTGACACAGAAGTACCTGCCCTGCTGTTCAGGGCTGACAATACACTATGTCCACAGATAAGTTTGCACCCTGTTGGCGACCACTGTAGGATCTAGGGGACCAAACGAAAACCAAAGCCCCACGTTTTAGGAACTGAACACGTAAATATGCTTGAAATTCAACACAGGCAAGCTAATGCTACCACTGTGGTAGCAGGGAAGGGAGATGAAGTGGCCCCAGGACAGCCTGTAGCAGAGCTGAGGCTCAGGCGTGGTGCCTGGATGCTGGCATCAGGCTGCCTGTCTCCCCAGAGAGGAGCCGTGGTCCACAGAGACATGACAGAGCTCACTGGTGCAGTGCATCCCCAGGCATTTTCTGAGTATAACTATAATTCAAACTGATGGGATTTTTGAAAAATATTTTACCACCTCATCTATCTAGGTCTGATTTGATTCCATCAACGAAGTAGCTGAGTTTTCTGGGGTTTTTTGTTTGTTTTGTTTTTTTTTTTTTTTTCCCCAACACACATGCAAACTCTGTAAGTTGCAGGTGTCAGGAAATCTGAACATAATGTAGCAATGGGATAGGAAGGAAAATACATAGTTCTTCAGCTCCTACACGTTTGATAATAATAAAAAGATAGCACAAGTCAGGGCAGATAACACTGAGTTACTGCAACCCCATTTGCATGTGTACATGAACATAAATATTTATACTTTTATTTGGACTTTATGATTTATTCATTATATACATAAAGAGATAATGAACAACACATCTGCATGCAATGAATACAGGTTTCAATGAGGGGATTTATTTACAAAGTAGAAACAAAACCCCTGAGGACAAACCTTCTGTTCTCTTCTTAATATACTGTATTTGGGATGTCACAAGTTTTTCTGAGTTAGTCTTTTATTTAAAATAAATACACAGATATCATGGGAACAAGTCCACTATCAGAGAGGCAGACAGACAGACAGACGATATCTTCAAGTTAAGAAAACATATTTTTTTACATCAATATACACCTGCTTTGTTTTTTCTTATTACTGAGAAAACTGGACAAAACAGAAATTCATTCATTAAAAATGACTGAAGCCACAGTTTTGCAAATGACTGCATGATAATGGCTTAGTGCAGTGGAACAAAATTCAATACAACTGCTCAAACCTTCTCAAAGAAGATGATATATACCTGTTGGACATGACAATTTTCACATCAAGTTTTAACCATAGTTGTTTTTATTCCTTTTGTAGTACACATAAAATATTATGGGTTTTCCAACAATCAAAAACTGGAAAGTCTATTGCATTTGGGGGAAAAGATCCAAAGAAAATCTTTCACAGTAATGTATTGGTTTTCTAAATCCTCAAAGCCAGTTACTTTAACTTCTTTTCAGAAAGAACTTACAATATTAAATCCAGGTGTAGAAGCAGTTCTCCTGGAGAAATATACACAAGCCACACTAGTATAACCCAGGTGTGTGAAAAATTTTTCCATGTCACGAAAATTTAAAACTTTTCCAGAGATTTCAGTACAGCTTTGAACTCCACTGAATATAACATCTGATTGCCCAACACTTTAAGCTACAAAGCTCCTGTAGGTTATTAACTCTGATGCCTGTACCAGTGGATGCTATAATTTCCATTAACCCTCTCAGTGTGCCTGCAGAAGGTGTAGCCCTCAGAAGTATGCTTTCTCAGGTTGTGAACTCAAATAAATGCAAATGTGAGCAAAAGCTCAATGATTTCAATGAATCTGTCCTATCCCCTTTCCCTGTAATTTGATAGGGAAAAATCATCCTTTCCGTGTTAAATTTTGTAATTTAGCTGCAGATTCTACATTGAAAAGTTGTGAATGTGCAGTGTATTCTGTATATTTATTTGGAAACATGAACACAGTGTCTGGAACCTTGTGGTCCTCACAGCTGAAGACGTCTGTCTACATCTGTTGTGGAAGAGTGGACCAAATGACCTCCAAAGTTCCCTTCCAACCTCAGCATTCTGGTTTTGGTTTATTTATGCAAAGTAACCTCTCAGTGTGTTAAACTTGGTCCATTGGTGATGCTCCAGCCTGCAGTAAAACACGCCAGCTGCAGTCTGCTCAAAGGAGTGCAGATAAAGCCAATGGAGTGCAGAAAAAGTATCTGTTATCCCAGCAGGTCTGCGTCAGACCCTGTGCTCCCATTGCGGCTCTGGATACTCAGAAAATAAAATCCAAAGGGTGTACAGTTTAGGAAATGTAAGAAACTTTGAAATATATATCATATATAAAAATAATTCTTCATCAAATTTGCCTTGGACTGAAAAAGACCCAGTTCAGTAGGAAGGATGTTTTGTAGGTCTGTCTTGGCTAGTGATGCAAACTTGCTAGTGGGTCAGATTCAACATGTCCTGCAGTGCTGCATGTGGCTGAGGAGTCTGATTCAGGAAAATCTTTGCCTGCACAGACATAAAGGGACAAGAAACAAGGAAGAACTTGGGATACACAGGCAATCACTGCTGCCTCCATCTGTTTCTCTGAGTATCTTCCTTCAGCTCCTCTGTGCCCAGGAGCTTTCATGGGTTTTGCTGTCTGAACCAGCTCCACTCATTATCTATACTGTTTCGCTTACATAAGGCCTTTTAATCATCAACAGTTTCTGCTTTCAGAGGAATATATCAGCCCCCAAAACATCCAGACAGCCAAAGTAGAGCACAGGCCCTTGTAGTGCATTTCTTCTCATTGCCTGGCCCCTTCTGCTCCTTTAGGGACAGTGATCCCACAGAATTCAGGGAGAAAAGAAAGAGTAACTCTAAGACCTCTGGTTTCTCTTCCTGCAACCTTTTCCTTTTCCAATGCTGTGATAATTTTCTTGCAAGGGGACTGGGGTGAAGGAACAGCTTGCTGCCTCTATTTCCTCCCTGTTATCATCTGGCTCCCAGTGATGCTCCCTGTAATGGTTCCATTGTATGGCTTCAGTTTCCTACAAAGCTGAACAATGAATAATGGATGCAAAAACTAAGTGGCGTTTCAGGTTCATTAGTATGCATATTGTTATAAATTCGTTTCAGTAGGTGCTGTGAAGCCACTCTCTTCTCTTTTGTATTTTGAGGTGTCGCTGCTTCAGGCTCTGCTAATGTTCATTTTGTATTCATTCATTTGTGTCTGTAGTTTTACCTGGATTGTAGGCTATTGTTCTTATTTGCAAAGCTTGGGTTTAATTTCCTGTAGGAAGCTTTTCTTTTGTCTCTAGGGCTCATTCTCCTCTTATCATCCACCTTGAGCACTGTCCTGATGGTAAAATATAATTTGTTTTGTAGTGTTCTAATGAAAATTTTACCACTTCTGTCCTCAAAAAAATAAAGATCATGATTTTCCCTCTTTCTTTTTCCACCTGTCAGTATCCAGGGTTTCCTGTCTCCTCATTCCTATTCCTGAATGCTAAACAGCCCATGAGCTCCAAGCCACAGTCTGGCAAATCCTTGTTACCTTTGACCCGCGTCCAGCTGCTGGCAGAGGTATTGCTGGTAATACTGGGCTCCTGAAGTGAATTCCTGTCAGCCATGCAGAAAGCAAGCTGTAACAGCATTTTCTTACAAAGCTGAACAGAAGCTACTTCCTACTCCATTTCAGATCCCCAGCCCCTGTTAGTATGTATTCCAGTTATTCCCTTTATATTACACACATATTTTATTCATTCTCATTAGGCTGTTCAATAATAACCCATTTTCTTTCAACAGATTCATAGCAGATAAAACATTCATATTATTACCTCTATTTTTATTTTGGTTTTATGATACTCTCCCTTACACATTCAGACTCATTCATCCTAAGAACAACATACCATTAGGCCTTGCCTTCAACTATTATTAACAACAAGCTAATAAAATGCAGTAGAATGCTACAAAAAGTAGAGCTGATCCTAAGTCTTTTTTTCCTCTCTGCCCTATCTGTATTGGACCACGTGTTAGAGAGTTAATAGCTCAAGAAAGTACAAAATGAACTCCAGGAACACCAGAAGAATGAGACAGCAGGGAGGTATAGATGTGCTCTCCCAAGACACTTTGCGTAAAGGAACAATTGCCCACAGCAGTCTCACTAAAATGGAATTTGGTGTAGATAATATTTGGTGTATGCACAGTGCATATAAAGTAACACAATAGATGCTGATAGCAGTTACTTGGTGCATGAAGAGCATCTTTTACCAAAAACGTTTCTTGTCTTTGATGGCGTATGTAAAGCCTTCTTAACTTCATAAACAGCACTGAGTGTTAAGGATAAACTATTCAGACCAGGCTGTCAAAGGCAGACGTTGAAACCCGAGGACTGAAATGAGTTGTCCTACGTTTGCTATCAGGAACCAGTAGCCACGGTTTGAAAATGCTGATGTAAGTGACTCTCTGAAGGTGAAAAGGAGAGCACTATGGCAGAGGAAAGAGGAAGTCCTCTCTGCCTGAATCATCATCAGCTTTGTTCTTCTGTTTTCTTCCCATAGCAGTAAAAAAGTTCAGTGCTCTGGTTCTTTAGTCATATGAAGCCAAAGCTGAAAATAGATCTACTGACACTAGTAAAGACTACAAAACCAGGTGAGTCAGGCTCTTCAGATGGTTTATTGGGAAGCTCATAATCTCAGCTGTGTCCGGGTTGCCTGTTTTACTTGTGTTGACAGGAGATGGACAACCATTGGAGTCTCCTTGCTAAGAGAGTCAAACTGCATGTCCCTGAGCAGAGCTTGAGTGCCCACAGATGAGTACGTGGCATGAACAACTGGCAGATCTAAGAGGTACAATACCGTGACATGTAGACATACCACATGAGGGGACAGAAATCAGCTGTAAGCAGCTCATTTCCACTTTCATTATGGTAAATTGCCAGCATATGGTGAATTGAACAGATGCTGATCTCTGATATCTGAAATACGAAGAACTTAAATATTACAAAAATATTCTGTATGTCGTTCCACTACAGATCAGAGGAACAGGGATCTTTATACATACCAAAGTCTCACACATTGTGTGTGCACGCTTATATATGGATAGATACAAATACAGTGAAAGAAACTCACAGATATACACTGTAATCATGTTCATATATAAATATAAACTCACATATCTCTCTCTCTAAACATACTAGTCTCCCCACATATACATATAGACAAGCACAAAAACATATGTATGTAGATGTCCTAACAGATATGCATATTGATCATAGTCTTTTTTAAACAGGCTTGCTCTTATTTATATACATATCCTTTCTTGCTTTTATATTTAAGGGACTGTAATCAGTCACATTTTTGTTGGCAAGGGACATCATCAAAGATGCTTGCTGTTAGCCTGCTTCCTTTTACCTTTTCTAAGTATGGTTTTACTACATATCTCTTTGGGAACTTGGCTATAAGCAATAGAAATAAACATCTCTTGTACAAACTCCATAAACTCTATTGAAGTAAGTGGCATGGGGACTGATTAAAATCAGGTCTAGGTTTGTTCATTTGAGTCCAGTTATGCCAGCATTCGAAAACCTTAGAAACTCCTTAGGGGCAAAACTGGGTAACTGAGAACAGAATTTGTCCTGAGTGCTAGAATGGTGCTCTCTCTAACCATAATTAACATGTCTTGTAGACCAGAAGCCCACAGACTCCTGACTTGATGGTACCTATTTCTCCCTTCTTTGTTGCTTGGTGCTGCATCACCCACATCATGCTCTCTTCTCCCACTTCATTTGTATTGCTTCACCACACTGTGGAGGTCTGAGGCTGAACACCTCCTCACCTGCCCCAAGTGATTAAAAGTTGTATATTTTACTGGTAGGGTTGCCTTGGAGTCTGTTTTACAGCTGCAGCCTACAGAGGTGAGTGTCACACTTTGCATGCATTTGGTGGAAAGGGAGCCATGATGCAAAGTGGCTCCTGGAGGTGAGGACAGAAGACCAGATGTAGAGACAAGAAGAGGGTGCAGCTCACTATAACCCCATCCTTATTCTCTGTCTGCCATGAACAGCTCATGAAGGACAACAACTGCAGAGAGAATTGAAATCTTTGGAGAGGAAGCATGACGACTCATTTTCACGTTCTGCTCACAAAACAGCAGTGTCTGCAAAAGGGCAGTGTGTTGTTCTGAGGGGCAGGAGCGGGACAGACTGGGTGGCATCCTGTCCCTTCTCACACCTTCCCACCCTTGCACACTGGTACCCTGCTCAGCCCAGTAGAGATGAAGTGCCTGGACATACTTGTGCCTCTGAGCTGCCACTTCTCTGCCCGTGAAAAGCAATAAGAGAGCTTCCCTGGCCTCACAAAGGTGCTGTGGGGACTAGCACATTTCAGACTGCATATACTCAGATATTACTGCAGCAGAGAACAGAGAACAGACAACATACTCAGCTTTCAGGTCTACAGCTCCAATTTGCAAGGCTGGAAATGAACATGGTAGTTAATGTGTTCCCTTTTCTTTCTTTTCTCTCTTGGCAACTTGTTCTTTGTTCTTGTAGTCTACTTGATTCTGGGGATTTTTTGTTCCAGTGAAACATTTTTCTTTTTAATACATGCCATGGCACTGAGCACCTGCTGCAATTAAAGTGCTGGTATTTGGCTCCTGTGAGGTCTATTCTATTATGAAGTCTTATCCATTGATTGTAGACTAATGAACCCATCAATTCATCACAGCACTTCTATTACCCTACTGCTGTTGTGGGATATTGTATTGCTGAGCTTGAGTAAGAGGACTGACTCTCTTGCTACTGCCCTAACTGTTGTTAAGGATGTAAAAAAGGTAAAGTAATCAGAATTTCAATAGTGTTCAACTTTGTGGCCCTTCTGTGGCATGTCAGTTCCTCCTACAGTATGACTTTCTCATTTAAAGCAAATCGATTTCAGCTATACTTGCTGTTCAGAAACAGCA
>NW_008619875.1:114030-131978 GCF_000691845.1 Merops nubicus | reverse complement strand
AAGGATGGAAAGAGACTTGATATTTTGCTGGGAAACAGTGGGGGACTTCAAAACTGTTCAGTTTTTTCCACTCACAAAAATTGTCTGGAGTGAGGCATCAGCAAAACCCAGATGATAAACTCAAATTAAGGTGAGTAGAAACAGCAAGAAACAGTTTCAACAGCAGTAGGAACAGTAGCAATATGCTTTTCCTGTGTCAGATGTTGCTAATGCTTTCTTTAAGTTTAGTCTCAGATTATATGTGGTAGATTTTGATTTTTAATTGGTACTTTGATTATAAAATCAGTCGACAGAGTCGCCTCTCTCCCCTCCCCATCCCCACCCCAACTAAGTTATATTGATTCAGAACAGAATGGCATAAATGAACAAAAGGAATTGAGGAGCCCCAGCGCCACAAAAGGAATTGCCTTTAAGGTAGCACTTTAAACTTTGAGCAGTGAGGAAGAAAATATAATAATTCTGGCAGTCTTTATATCTCTTGAGAAAACATTTTGGTGTGGAGTTTGGAGAATGAACAATAATAAAAGAACATACTGAGAAATAAAAGAAACCAGACTGTTCTTTGTAATTGTGTCAAAGAAATCACAATGTCCCGCTAAGAAGTATGTAAACAGAGGGTTTGCAAACACAAGAGGAATGGAAATGTCTGAAAAAGCAAGATGCATACTAAGATACAGAGCTAACAGGTAGGAATGAATACAAACTTTTCAAATTGTATTCTTTACTCAAAACAGTTAAAAATTGTCAATACAAGTATTTGAACTGAAAAAGGAAAAGGAAAAGGAAAAGACCTTATTTTCAATTTAGGCAACAGAAGCCCATGGAAAAAAAAGATTAATAAATTCAAAAAAGTGAAACACCTTCCATCCAGCACGAGCCCCATCTGAATTTAGCCACCAACTCATTCGCTTGTGTTTTAAGCCAGCTGTTAAAACACACAGAGTACTCTGATAAGCCAAACATCTCAGTTCTAGGACTAGATTGTTTTTCTAAAGTGTATAATCTGATGCCACAGTACAGACAAGGGATTTGGGCAGTGTTGGCATTTTAATACCACATCCATCTGCTTCACATGTCCTAACATAGGTTCTTCTGGATGTGGGAGATGGAGCATCTAGAGCAGGCAAAAACTAATCTTCTTTAAAAACAAGGCCAACAATTAGCTAATAAATAGTGGTGCCGCAAGTCTAATTAATTAATGTTTGCAAAATGTTCTGAGATTCCCCAGATAGAACAAGTTACAGAAGTGAAAAATACTGCAAGTAATCTTTACTGATGTATTAATAACACAGAAGGTAGGAATGCAACCTTGTTACCAAAAAAAAAAAAAAAGGCTTATAATGGGTTTCTCTTGCAGCAGGTTTGCTAACAAGCAACTGACTGCAAAGCAAGTACAAAGTTCTGCTCCAAGCTATGGTGCCTCAGGAAGGCAGCACAGCTTGTGCACATCAGCAATTTTTGTTGCCAATAGCCCACAAGGGAGTCAGGTGCTCCATCCACCTTCAAACAGGTCCTGGGAGGTCTGTGAGCCTTTGGTTTCATTCAGCCTTTCTCCTTGGTGTCCTCAGTGCGATATCGTCACTGCTTTGCTATTGCAATACACAGAACAATAAATTAAGAGCAAGGCTTCAGATGATGAAGCTTCTGGATTGAACTGTGAAAAGTAGCAGATCATCAACCCATGCGACCTGCTCCACTGTGAACGTGAGTGACAGGATCACCATTCCCACTCTGGTCTCCTTTGGGGGTCATATTCTGACATCTTCCACCTGTGAATACAGTGATCCAGCATGAAAGATCTATGTCCTCTCTGAAAGCCTGCAGGTTGGTCGTTGCAGGGAACCACCATTCAGGTACTTTCTCTCACTCATTTCAGTCCCGAACAGCAGGACTGAGGCAACGGAGGTGAAAGATTTTATACATCCTTTCTCCAGCTGGCAGTCCAAGGCATGCTGGAGGAGATGTTGAGGACTGACAGGGTCCCAACATGGTGGAAAGATGGTGCTTTTGAAAATGTATTGCAGAGCACAGGAGGAAGACAGCACCTCTGAAGAATGATTTCTTGGCTTCTGCGGACTAGGTACACTGAGGAAGCACATAAACTGCCAGGGACTTGGAAATGACTGATCCATGCCAAACCTGTGAACAGCTGCCCTTGCTCTTGTGTCCCCACCTCTCCCTGAGCCACTCAGGCACAGTATGGGCAGACTCATTTTACACCACTCTTATGAAGCAGAGCTTTGGTAGTGAAAGAAGTGACAGGATCTTCATGTGGAAACCCACTCACAGGACCCGCGAGCTCAACAGTGTGGAAAGGCTGGATTATTTCTTCAGGCTGATTTCCGTGGAATGACCTACTGTGAAGCAACAGCTCTGCACAACAGAGTACTGGATGGCTGCAGCACACCCTGTATGTTCACACCTAACAGTGCACCTGTGAGCAGGCACACTGCACATAGTGTTTCATTACTTCATTATTGTGGTTTCAACTGGTATGAATGAACAGACACACCTCTTCTCTTTCTGAGATCTTCTGATAAAATACACTCATGTAAGCTTAATGAAGATCTGTGGGAAAGTCTACAGGCATCCACAAATGGTGTTTATTCACACCAAAGGCAGGAGGTGCAGGTCTTTATACTTGCTCTCCAGCGTCTTCACCTATGTCTACAGTAGCTGGATTTTTCCACCAAGTCCCTTACAACCTCCAGAGAGATCAATGAGGATGAACAACTGCAGAAGCAGCATAGAAGGTCAATGAATAAACTTCTTCCTCCCCCAGTGCAAGGCAATGGAGTGTAAGTGATTTATACACTAAAGTCTGAGGTGACTGTAGTACTCAGGATTAATTATACAATTCCTTTACCCTGTCAGATGTTCAGTGTTTGCCACAGACCTGGAAAAATAAACTGTGGGCTCTCAAAAAACCATACCCTTACTCAATGCCATGGAGGATTGGAATTAAAATATTTGAATAAGTCATGCAAGCTGCAAGGTTAAGACACTGACTACAGAATGTGAGCAGCAGAAAGCAAGTGAGAAGCACTCATTCTTGATTGATCTCTGAAGCTTGTGGGACAGCTTGTGGGAAAGCTTGTGTGGTGTTCTCATAACAGCCCAGCTTCACTCCTTAAGCCATCATCCAGCTACACATCCTGTACCTCCCTCCCAGGGCTTTCTGTTACCTCAGATCTTCACATCCTTCTTCCTTGGCTTCTACTGCCCCAGATGAGAAAATGTCATTCAGAGGAACTTAATTATTCCATTCCTTTATTCCATCCTTCATGTTTGCTGTGCAAGCATAGCCCAAAAGGCCTGTCCTTTCCCCTCATGGTCACCTTTTGGTCGTCTCTGCCTATACGAAATTAAACTTCAGAGTGGTATCTACCCTTGCTCTACCTTTTACCCTTCCTCAGCTTTAACAGGGCTACCACTGCCTTACAAAAGCACAGGAAAAAATCCCCGCCTGTTCCCAGTTACAAATCTTTCACCTAAAAAAACCCAAACAGAGTAATACTGATTTCTTTTCTCCCCATGCTTGCATACAAGGGCTTCCTTGCCATCTCTATAAGGCATTGCTTTTCCACTGCATTTCCAAGAGCAGTTAATTCTATTATCACCAGAACTGAGAGAGGGACTGCCCTGGGACTGAGCTCACCCACTCCCACACAGCATTTCCTTTCCTTCATCCTCAGTCTCCATCCGTGTTTTGAGCAGAGAGCCTGGAAGCAGTGAGCTGCTTTCAGGCTTTGCAGCCAGTTTTTGGGTGGAGCAGCTGATGAGCTCATAGGGCTGCACTGGCCTCTGTGGGGTCTGGCATTCCCATTCATTCAAATAGAACAGCTGAGGACACTTTAACCTTTGTGTGTGTTTAGAGCCAGGAGAGTGCTCAGTTGCTTTTGGAAAAAATGTGTAACTGAACTAATTGTTCTGTTCTAAAATAGTAAGTGGTGTAAGATCTACAGAAGTAATTAGAATTGCCACACCATTACTATTAAGAAGCAATAATGCGTATTTAATGTAAACATTAATCTGTCAATTACCTCCTTTAATAGAGCTCTAATATTGCTGTGTTTGGGGTGGGTTTTTTATCTCCCCAGTGCACGAAAAGTCCAGAAGTGGGGCTGCAAACCCCAGAAGGTTGTTTTTATGTGGCTTTTGAAGGGCATGACTCTTTTGGAAGGGTGAAGTTTCCCTTCCTCTCCCTGCACCAAAATACCTCTCTCTTTCTCTCTCGCGTATAGACACATGTATACGTACATACCTCTATATATAAGTGCATGTGTAACCAGGGCTCTCAGGGAAGCTGCTAGGTTCCTAAGGGCAGAGAACTGGTCTTGCATTCCCTACTCATGCTTAGCTGCTCCCTTGTAATAGACAGTAGATGGTGGGTTTGCAGAGTCCACACTTTGTCCTCCCAGATAATTCTTGCAGGTCCACACCGTACTTACATCTCCATATAAAATTAAAAACAAACAAAACAACAAATCAACCCAAAAACAAGCAGCCCAAACATTGTGACTTTGAAGGCAGTCTCGAGACTTTGTGACCAATGAACTTCCTTGCTCTTTTGGAAATAGAGGTTCAGGAAAGTGTTCCTGGAGCAGATACTTTGTGTTCTAAAAAATTTACCTTTTCTTCTTTGCTTTCATTTTGTATTATCACACACTGATAAAGCCAGCTGTGGTATGTTTTTCTATAGCTGTGCATCTTTCTGCAAACATGGACTTAAAAGAAATGAAGGAGCTTTATTTTACAAAGGCTGGGCTTTCTGATCATTTTGCCAAAAATTTCCCAGAAGAGGTCTTCCACTTCAGAAAATATGACTCCTGATTTTTGTTGGTTTTTCTCCCTCTGTAGTCATAACACCACAGCCTTGCTGAAGTGAGGTTCCCACTGTGCCTAGTAGTACAGCTTCAGGCTCTGCAGTACCAAAATGTTCCACAGAAAAATGATCAAAATATGCTCAAGACCTGGACTGCCTCTTCTGTGCTCTCCAGCCAAGATTTTACATTGAGAACATGCTTATTTCCAAAACGTGAGCTTAGATTTCTTGGTTGACAGTATTAATGAACATCAGCAAAAATCTGATCCTTGAAACTGAAAACTTTTTTGTTCGTAGTTTGGTCATGACTGTGTAAAGATGAACCAATCCCTATGGCTTTGGCCCTCTATTGGATCCAGAAGTGGTGGAGAGGGTGAGGTTTGCAAAGGGATGGGCATTGGGGAGTAGGTCATGTTGTTTTTCTGTGGAGCTGGATGCAGCTGCAGCTTAAAAAAAAACAGACCATAAAAGCCCCAGTGGATTACACAAGATTTCCACCCAAGGTGAAGGAATTCTCATGAGACCGTCTGGGTTTTCTGTTGTTGAGTACATTTTTTTTAACCATGAAATCCTGACTCACTCATTTTGATGTGACCTAAAATTCTGACTGATGCTGTTTACTAGAGACAAACAGCTTGATAATTCAAAGCTAGCCAAAGCTAGTGACTGAAAACCATTTGTCTGGAGTCTTTTTTGATACAGCGTGTGTGGAATGAGTTTGTTGTCCTCATCTAGCCCTTAAACTGTGGCATAACTGCACTCAGTCTAATTTGGAAAACATTCCAGACAGGAATACATCTCTACTGGAGGGAAGGGCAGGGAAGAACAATTCATATTATCCAGAGAAAAAGACAAAGATTTCAAGAACCTACCTTGCTTAGCCCAGTGAAGTGAAAGCTGAAAGGGGAAGACTGCTTCCTGTGCTGATCTGGGAAAGAGCAGCAAGGGAAGACCATATGAAAGTAATTCAGTCAACACCTGCTGCTGGTCATAAATTTGGGAAGGAAATAAGAGAGAAGTTGATGACAACTACAGCAGTGGGGCAGCTCTATAGGAATGAAAAATCCTAAGTAGTTTTAAGATAGTGTTAGGTTTGTTTCTGAAGGAGAGCCTGTGATGTGTCTGTCTCTATCACACCCTGTATTCCCACTGGAGCAGGTGTGATTAGGTGGAAGTCACTCTCATTCTTAAGTCAGAAGTAGTCACAGGTGAGCACTTTTTCATTTTCTATAAAGGAGATAAATTCCAGATCCCAGTGTTCTGCCTAAAGGAAATGGATCTCCTCACAGCCAGTACTTTTGTCCACTCATCACAGAGACTGAATACTGGTGGAGTTTGAAGGAAATGGACCACAGAAAGTGGCAGCTTCACATGTTATTACAGTTTAACATCTCCCATTGTCACTGTCATAAACAGCATGCCGGGCAAGAGTCGTTGCTCTGACTCCTCTCAATATTTCCTAATTTCTCTTATGTTCTTAATTACTTTCTCATCCATAAAAGTGAATCCTTAAAATCAGGTTTGCAATCATATTTATGGAGCAGTATGTCTGATGTCAGATTCTCTGGATTGGGAGCATCATACCCTGCAGCTTTTCCAAACTACTTGTCACGCATTATCAGAATGAGGGTAAGGAGTCCCAAAAAAATATTGGCAAGCAAGCAATAAAGATAGAGGGGAACAGGTGCTAAATCACAGGTAGACACAACTATGTGCATAGTAGGAGAGATTTTTTTGAGGATAATGAGTCCTATGCACAGGAAAACAGATGCAAGCCTGTTTTTGAAAGGGTTATTCAAGGAACAAGGAATAGTTCAGAGAAGTCTGGAGGCCCTCCCAGATCTATTTTTTACAACTCAGTGATTTCTGTGACTGTAGTTTGAAAGGGCAGCTGATGTCAGACAGGTCAGACTGCAGGGGACCAGAGGATTTAGATACCATTCATATTATTCCCAAGAATAGAAGGCAAAGCACAATCACAGTCAGACACTGGGATCTGTGGCTGCCGAGGTGTCTGTGCAGATGAGAGCAAACAGATTGAATTTGGTGTGACTAGAACAAAGAGAAGCACCACAAGGAAGAGGGAAAAAATTTGTCAAGGTTAGAAGTCTATTTGAAATCACTGTTATCTCTGGACAAAGCTGTGAGGTAACTACTTATGGCCAACTGCAATATACAGATTGGAGTGCTCTGCATCCAGCAAGCACAGTAACTCATCTGGCTGTTCCCATGACCCATAAACACTGAGCCAGTGAACATGGTAGAAAGGAAGAATGGGGAGATGCTGCAGTCACTGCTGTGTCTCAATTCAGGCAGAAACGTGTCTGCAAAGGGTGCAGTCCATTCGTGAACCCAGAAGCATGTTTGTACCCGCACTCATTTATTCATCATCAACAGCATGTTGCAAATAATCACAAGAATGCCACTAACTTGCCAAGGCACAGAGATTTCTCATGTCTGTCACTTGAGCCAGGCACAGCACTAACAGTACCAGATTTCAGCTGTGTGCTACATACAGCTCAGTATTTATGAGTTTCACATGGTGGAGGCATTTGTTGGCGTCCCATTCATCTGGGCATGGCTGAGACAACAGCAGCATGCTAAGCCCTGGGACAGCTCACACTGGTGCAGTATCAGACTGACTGGTGGCAAAGAGAGCCTCTCTGCCTTCATCACAACATGACACCTAAAGACAAGCATGGGCACTGAAAAGGATTAATTGGCAACCATGCTAAGACATCCAGGAAGCTGTGATACTATCATAATGCATGTTGCCGTCTATACGCATTCATACAGTTAATAGGAAAGCCCTACAATCAGCTGCTCCTGCTGTGCTTTTTGTTACTAACAAATAACAAGTGTAGCACAGCAACACTTGCCACCCACACAAAAGCCCAGGATTTCCCTGTGCTAGGAGATGTACAAACACAGAGTGAAAAAGGTGGCTGCTGTCCACAAATACATCTCATCTAATTGCTTGGTGAAATGTCACCATTCGGATATAGCCATTTGCTGAGTGATCTGTCTGTCATCTCTACAATCTGCTAGGCAATGTGACCATCAGCTTTGCAACGCCCAAGTGCTTGCAGGGTTGAAGAGGCTATTCAGCCAACCTCTCACATATAAGCATTGCTCTCTGCCAACCCTCTGTGCCTCCAGATTACCGAGTCTGTTATATATTAATGTTTTCATATGAGATTGTGTATTAACATTGATACTTAGCTGAAGCAGCCGCTGCAAATATTTTGCAGAACAAACCTTACAAGTGGTTTCTCTGTTTTCAGCTGCTAAAGACTGACTAACAAACTCATATTATTTGGTACCCGCAAGAAGAGGTGGAAGCCTCAGTATGTGCCGGAAGAGTTGAGCAGTATGGTGTCAAAATTACACCTGTACTGCCAGCCACACAGTATGTGCATTCTGCAACTCTCAGTTAACCTTCTCTCTCCCTTTCCCAAAACATCCACTTGATTCTTTCCTCTTCCTCACCACCTAGAAGGTCCTGTCTTTCCTCCTGTTTCACTTTGGCACCTCCGTCTTCATAGACCATCAGAGTTTAGGGTCTTCTGTAGGAAATGCCAAATGCAAATCCCAAGGCAGGATGCAGGAGCAGCACGGATGGTGTTTCAAGATCTCAGAGGACAACCTGGCCACAAAAGGAGGAGCCAGAAGCCACGGCTACATTCCTGCCTGCAGGGATAAACAAAGAACCTGGGAGAAGGCACCCTTGGTCATCTGTTAGAAGTCGTGAGACAGTAAGTATTTGTTGGAAGAAGAGAGAAGAGAAATATGGAGAGCAGAAAGGATCATGGCATGGTATCAAAGTCTTCATTAGGGTTAGAGCATCATGCCTGCAGAGACAAACTCACTTTACCACACCTCTCCCCAGCATTACTGGTTATAGACCTGGGTTTCCACTGATGAGACAGCAAAAGTTCAACAAGAGAGGAAGGAGGGGCTGGGCAGAGAGGTGCCCTTCTGTGTAGGAAGGCAAGAACTGCAGGAATAACATGGGGGCAAGTTCTCACTGCAGGCACAAGGCACAAGAGCTCTGGAAAGGAACGGCTGGATGCAAAGCGTATAGGAATAAGTATTGTGTGGGAACAAGAAGGTGGAAGAGGAAAGCACATCCAGCCACTGCCACAGGAAAATCCACCAAGGGCGGGCTACTTCCCTACCCATCCCCACCCATTCACAGGCCATCATGGCTTTGATGGTGTCTGTATTTTTTTCTTACTCTGGACAGGTTTGTAATTGTATCAGTCACACTGTACCAAAACCAGTGAGGGTAAATTAATTAGAATCAAACACACTTAATAGTGTTGTGGCAGAAAACACACAGACTCAGTGAGGAGAGGCAATGCTCTGAGGATTGTATGGAGGGCTCCAACCCTCCATCCATTCAATTTAGCACTAGCTCCTTCCACAGTTATTCATGCTGAATCATGTTTTACTGAAAGAGCACTCCCATTGCAGTCAGCAGTCCTAAGGTGCAACACTTATCCCAAATACTGCAAAAACTGTCCAACAAGGGTGATATTCTTTACTGATGCAAATGAAAAAAAAATTCCTCTGAAGTGAATGGTGCTAAACCCCTGTGGCTTCATATAATGAAGCCAGACTGCTTTTAAAATACAAACTTACCCTGGAGCTGTTTTAGCCATTCAACCCTTGAATATGAATCTGGACATTTCCTGGACAGTGTAGCCCAGCAGCAGTAGCTGAACCCCAAATGCTGCATTTGATGAAACAGTGAAACAGCTGAATCAAACCTATTCAAATCTTTGTAATAAAAATGTTCCATCTTATCTTTTTTCCATGCTGAAAGCTATGCAATTATCTTTTTTTAATAGTTCTCCATACTTTCAATAAAAATAACCATTAAAAAAATAGCAAAACAGGAGAATTGCTTTGAAAAACACCTTAATTGATATTCAGAAGTCAATTTCCATAGTTTATTATCAAAAATGGTATCAAAGAATTATCTCCTACGGTCAGTCAAGAGGATTGGTAGGTTTTCATATTATTGTTTCCTTTTCAAAAGAGTTTTGAGCTTGAATTCCGAGTAGTACTCCAGATAATTGTTGAATCAGGTATCCACTCCAGCCAATGATCATGAAGAAATTATAATTTATAACTAAAGTCCAAATTGAGAAGTAATAGTAATAATTAGTGCAGAAAGCACGTAATAAGATAAGAAATGACAATACAGCTGAGAGATTTCCTTTAGGCAAAGGAAAAAAATTACTCCTTAAGCTTTCTTAAAACGGAATTGGTTTCTTTCTTTTGGGGGATGGTTTTTGTTTTCATTTGAAGCACACTTCAGGTTCCAGGAATGATACACTTGTCTGAGGAAGAACTAATAGTATCCTTTGTATTGTCTTATTCTCCAATGTCCCAAATAGAAGCTGCACATCCTCACTGCTAAGTGTTACACAAATTCAAAGCAGGAGAGAGCATCTGCCTCTCTAGACTTCCTAGATAATCTGATATCTCAAAACCCAGACCAGATTGCAAGTACGAGTAAGAATTTTTCAACTTTCACCTCTAAAGGTTTTACCTTCCTCCCTTTCTCTCATTAAAAACCCTGGCAAACACTCAGGCAGAGTTGATGACCAAAGAGGATCTGTGCAATGTGGCTATAATGCCTGACCTGGCATGAGGAAGTACAGAAATCTCAAGCTAGTGTATCCGCAGACAGACGTATTCTGGGCTTGGACATCTTGGCATCCCTCAGGCTCATCTCACATGTCTGGGATTCTCCTCATAAAACTGTCTGTGAAGATCTCTGTGAACAATAAGAAAAAGTTTTCACCACCAGCTCTCATCACCCTTCAGCTGTGGGAAGGAGTTCCATGTAACAGATACTCCTTACTTCTATCCCTGTCTGCCTAAGCCTTTCACACCATGTGATGAGTCCAGGGAGAGACACAGAAAGGTTTATCCTGGCAGCTATGTAGTGCCTTGGGAAAACATCATTTCTGCTTCGCAGGGTTCCTCAGATGCTTGCTGGTGCCATTTAGTCACATTTGCCTCCTAACATGCAATGTGACAAAAGGAAAACATGGCCTAAGATCTCTCTAAAGAACACTTCTCAGAAACAGGCTCCCTTCAATTCTTCTATTCTTTCTTTTTTTTGATTCATTTAAGCCATGGAGAGTGGTAACAAAGAAATTAAACATTGAGAAGAACGTAGTATAAGAAAAATTACTTTATTAAAGCACAGAAAAGAAAAAAAAAGCTGTTAGTTCTGATTTTTTGAAGGCTGTTTTGTCATCTCTGTCCTTTACCTTGTACCCTGCAATTATCCTTAAGAAGCTCTTCCATACAGGTTTCTTTCCATCACTGGAGGTTCAAGGTCCAAATAGATTTTGTTCTGTTGATTGAGGAAATTCTGTGCTTCTTTGACACTTGAGACCTTGGACTCACTACCAATCCAATGCAAATCCAATTCACTTCACCATTTACTTCCTTTAATTTATCAAAGTTTGCCTTTTTTGAATAATAATAGGAATGTATTTAGAAAGGTACTTTGGAGGTTTTTTTAATCTATTCACTTACAGAGACTGATCAAACGTAATCAAATTACAACCAATATTACAGGCTAATGTGACAATAGTATTAGTATCATCTGGAAACAACACAGGATTCTGAATCATATGCAGTCTAAGGTCAAACTGAAAAAACTGTTATTCTTTTACCCTGTACTATAACACGAAAGTATCTGACATTATTTGTCTCTAATAATACTGCTATCACTTCTCATCTCTGACTGTAAGAATCCACAAGAGATCTGTAGCATCATTCTGATAAAACCTCTTCAACTGTCTTTCACTCAACTGAGTTTGACTTAAACAGATTCTTTTTTCTCTGTATTTTTCCTTCATATTTCTTTCAGTCTTATTTCTTGCAGTATTACAGTCCTTCTCCATGACATTTTTCTTCATTTCTGTTATTACTTACGAGGGCATACTTTTCAATATCTCTGTTACAATTTGAATGACAAGTGGGAAATATTTCTATTACCTTAACTCTACCTAGTTTCATATCCTACATTTTTAAGCCTTTCTGTTAGTTTCTGGAGAGGTTTCTGCGTGCTCTGCCTGTCAGTGCTGTTCTCTAGGTTAATTTAGGCTACAGATCACTTACTTCATTTGACTGAGGTTCCCCAGTCAACTATACCCACTTCTTCTGGATGCTATGTTTCTCAGGTTCTCTTTCCTCTGCTCCTCCTTCTGATTTCTGCCTGCAGGTCACACTGATCTGCGATTAATTTTCAATTTAACTAAGCATGTGAATAGTCAGAGTTTGCCCATTCAGTGTCCACATTGGCACGTATAGACAATAAGGATGAGATTTCACAACCACATTCACAAGATATGGTCTATTATTGCAAGCTCCTGTTATAGCCAGTGGTAATAAAGGCAAAATAACCAGCAGAGCCTAGGAAATTATTCAGTTCATGCTAAAATAGCCATCTAAATATTTATTCAGTTGTTTCAGTACAGACATCCAGCATCATCTGTGGTACTCAGCATAGCATCCAGGCTCTCCCAGAAGGATGCCTGTCCCCCATGGGTCCTGTACCACATCAGCCCCATTGTTTTGTGTGCCGCTGGGCTGCATGCATATATTTTATCAAATGAATTCAGTCCTTAGTGACTGGTTAGTGTTAGTACATGTCTAGTAGCGGTAAGGGGACAAATACAATTATGTGTATTCATTTGGAATTCAAAGTTTTAGAAGCTTAACCAAAACTAAACATATAGCCAGGCAAGGGGCAAAATGTGGTCTGTGAACACTTGCATCAGCAGATCAGAAACTATATGTAGATAAACTGGGCTTCTATTGAGACAGTGAGGGCTATATCTTTGAAATACTCAGGCACTGAAAGTCACTGAGGTCACCATAATGTGTAACTGACAGTAGGACAACTTCCTCAGAGTCAAATTTGCAACTGATTTAAATTGCTGTTTAAGAGACCAGATACCCAAATCCTTATTTAAAAAAATGGCCTTAAAGCTTTAATCCTGCTCTCAATTACAGCATTTTAAACTGACTTCAGAGTAGTTATTTTGGATTTACATTAACGCAAGTGAGATTAGAATCAGAGCCAAAGGCAGTTCACACTCTGTGCAGTTCTTAACAGCAGAAAGACAAGGATTGAAGCACACTGTAGAGTGAAATAACTTGAATTTGGTCTGGATTTTCATCCTACATAACTTATAAGGTATTTTGAATGCTTGTTCACCTAATAAATAAAAACTTTAGTTTCCATCCAGAGCATACTCTTTAATTTTCCACTCTATTCTCATTAAAGACAAAAACAAAATCCAAACAAGCTCTAATCACTTGATAGCTTGATCTAAGCTATCTTTCTTTATGCTTTTTACAGAAATTATTGTTTGACAGTTTAAAAAGAGAAGAAAGACATTGAAACAAATAAAGAAAGGTGAATGTAATAGTTTATGTCGAAGCCATAGGACAAAGAAATTGTAAGATTGTGAAGAATGTCATGGTGTATTGAGGGTTCTCATGGAAATTAATCAAGTAACAGAAAGTCTGTAAGATGCCATTGAATCTATCTTCGCAGTTCATGTTGGAATCAATTATATCTCTGTGCTCTCTGCTGGATGTTTTTTTCATCTGTTCTTCAAAACCTTTTCTATGTCAAGTATTCTAGAGGTGCTTTCTTTTTCACAGTACCTTTCTGTTTGCCGATAACATTTGACACACCGTTCCTTGGAGATTTTCTAATTCCACAATAGTTCACTAAAATGTTTAGTTTGCAGTGTACTTGACATCTTATCTGCTGGCTGAAGCACTAGTCTCCAGAGAACTATAAAATTAAAATAAACCCTATTATCTGTTTTCCATTTCAATTCACTTGAATTAATTTAGAGTTATGGCTCTAAACTACTCCATACTCAACTGAAAGTGATGAGAACCTCCTGAGGTGACCCAGACTCTGATACCTGAGCCAGCAAGATGACTGCCATCCATCCATGATATGGGAGGACTGGCTCCCCAGCATAATTTAGACAGAGTGATGCCATCAAACACGCATATCCAGTGACATTAGAAAAACCTCAGGCACCTTGCCAAACCTCCACCACTGCCACAGAGAGTGCAGCTCTGGAAAGTTCTCTTGTCATGTCTGTCTGGTCAAGAAGGGTGACTCAAGTATCCCAGAACATTTCAAAGGGCACCAGAAATCTGTGTTTCAGCACTGGAATCACTCCCTAAATGTTTAGATGCCTAAGCATTGCTTAATCTCTGGTATCCCTGCCAAAGTGAGTCTCCAGTTAGTCCCTGATGGTTTGGGAGCCCTGAAGCAAGGTGGGGAAAGCTGGACTGTGCTTTCCGAGGAAATCAACAGAACTCTCAGCAGATACCAGGGAAGGTCTACTGTTAGTAACAAAATGCAATAAGTCTTGTGCTGTATCACTTTTTCCATACACTATATTGGCTACTTTAATGTCTTTCTAAAACTGTGGCTGTTCCCTTGATGCTGACCACAATTTCTAAATGGCAGCTATATTACATTAAAATTCCTATGTTGATTGTCAGCATTTCTCCCCCAAGACTTTGCATGTTGGACAACAGAGGGTGCAGAGCTGAGGCTTTACATGTAGGTGGGATCATGGTATTTGTGAGGCATCAGCCTCTAAACAGAAGAATTAAGTCCTCTGTGCTCCCTGACTCATGGATTTCAGTGGGGTTTGGGTGAGGCACTGATTTTCCATCTTTGTAGTCTTCATGCCCATTACCAGGCAGGGTGACTCGATTGCTGTGCGTCTATAATACATTCACTGTGTTTAATACATGGATCCTTGCTTTATTTTTGTCGTAACATGTACTTGTGGAAACCACACATGTTCTGGGAAGGATCAAGTCCTAAATTACTACTTCCTTGAGGCAGAAAAACAATCTGAAAATGCTTCAAATGAAGTAAGGAAAAAACACTAACAAAAAAGTATTGATTGTATCTGTCTCAGGCACTCGACTCTCCACCATCTTTCTCTGAGTTTTATGTTTGTAGAAATCTGTTGCACTTGACAAAGATATTGCAATGTGAAATGAGAGCAATGCAGTGATGAATCAGACTCTTGATTTAGCAGTTATTCTATTTAAAACCCACTGTCTGGGATTTTCCATCTTTTGTGTGTTTTCCTAAATGGGAAATTCACTATCATGATGATGTTCAAGGAGTAGTCTTTGCTTTCCCCATTAATTGGCTAAGCTAGTATATTGGCAGTTGTCCCAGAGGCACTGATAAAATAGAGTATATATAACATAAATCATAAAATTTGCCTGGTATAAATAAAAAGGTCATGAGTATTTTCTTTGTTGCTCTCCCCATATGTTTTGTATTTTCTTTCCAAGTATTGTACCCTGTCTTGTCTTCTGTTGAGATATTTTTGCTGACAGTAGTGTAAGGGTAATTGAGAAAGCTATTGAAAGAATTTGGGAATGATTAGCTGAAAAAAGAAAGTGTTTTCCAAAAAAAAAACTCTATAGAAGCAGGCAAAATGTTGTTCATTCACATTTCTATTATATAAAATTGCATGCATCGCATTTTTACATTGAAGAAAACAATTTGAAAAATGAGTCTATGATGGATAACAGAGCTTTTCATCTGTGCCTCTGACTAAGGGCACTTAACAACCCTACTGTATGATCCCAAAACAGCTGGAAGTCTTCTGAAGTTCTTGACGAGGAAGCAGCCTCATTCTGCTATCATTCTGTAATGCAATTATACCCCAATAAGCACACTTGTTAATAGCAAAAGCTAAGAAAATAGAGAAGCTAAGCATCAATGAAATATAACAGATATTTTGATTTAAAAAGCCAAGAAAATTTATGCTCCAGCAAGGAGAAATTGTCTTAATTTCAAAGTGACAAAAAAGAACTGTTTCAGACTGAATCTTCCTTTCTTTTCAGTGACCTTCAACTTCCTCGTTACTGTAGCATGTAAGGTAATGAGCAAGTCAAAGAAACATAAAAATAGTTCCTATGTTCCCAGGAATTTAGTTTGTCCATTAATTGAGATGCATTTCTTTAGGCTTGTAGAGTTTCTTCTAGGAAAGATGTCTCAGATGATTAGTTCTACAGAGCAGTTAGCCAGCAATGCCTGAAAATCAGCGGTTCATGAAGGTAGCCCGTGTCCAGCCCACCAGCTATTTGGAATCCCCTTCTGGGACACATAGCAGTCTCCACACATGGGACAGAGTTGAATCCTGCTACCAATTTCACATCAGGTAGCTACTGCCTTTGAAACTCTCTCACCTACATACAGCATAAAGGAAATTACCTTTCCTGGACAAGTGGAAACCTTTCTGTCTGGTTTCTTGCTGGAAACTTAACTGTTTCTTCCATTAAGATGCAAATTGTGCACATTCCTAACATGCAGCAAGCCTTCTCAAGTGTGTACAGTACATGTAGCATCTCCACAGGCAACGGTGTCTCTTTCATTCTGCAGAGTAATTAAGGTTGCAAAGTCATCGTGAGAAGAGCAGAATAATGCGAACCTGAATAAACTGCCTTACTGCTCCAAAACCCACAGTCTAGGTACTTGGTATTTGCTCAGAAAGGAAGCAGCCTTGTGAACCTAGCTTGTATAACTGACACTGACTTTTCTAGCCTCTTATCCTGCTGGCATCAACAGGCTTTCACCTTCTGGTTCCTGAACACCTTGTGAGAACAGTTTCATCTCCTGGCTGTTACTGAGCTACCTTCCTCCTTGATTTGCCATGCCTCGGGTGGAGCTTTCCCAGGAGCAGTGCTGGAAGACAGGGGTCCAATGTGCCACAGAAAAAAAAAAAACAAAAAACCAGCTTGAGATTGCCTCCTCCTGTTCTCCAGATAGTTGTTCCGAAACACAGGGCCTGCTACAGTGCCTTCTCCATCCTTTCTGCATTGCTCGGGTGGTAAGGGGAAATAAGATCCTATTTCCTTCTTCCTCCAAATTCTGATTTCCTGCTGTAGCCCTCCCAGGCTGGCAGGGTCCTTCACCATCCCAAAGCTGGTGTGGTCAGTGCTGGCACTGCTGTCACACACCACTCCTTCTGGGGAGCAGACTGGAGGAGTGGCTGAAGCAGGAAAGTGATCCTCAGACCATTTGTAGTACCTCCCTACAACACTACAGCCAGTTAGGCACCCTCCAGGCTGAAGATCCTCACTCAGCAGAGAACTGGGTAAATTGGCTCTTTATAAAAGAAGACTTTTAAAAGTCTGGGAACAATGAACAGCATCAAGACTGAAACTTAAACCTTGCACTGGCAGTTTTTGCTGTTCCCAGTATAAAAGCCTGTGTTCCGTGCATAATAAGTAAAATAAATTTTGCACAAAACTTGGGCATATTTTTGCACATATTTCAAAAATAATACCAGGCAAAAGGAAAACTGTTTATTTGACATAGTGCTAATCTGATGTACCAGATATTTGAACCTGTCCTCTGCTGTCTCATGAGCTGTTGATGATTACATCTAATACATTATCTTTTAAAACCAGCATGAAACTAATTACTGCCACCCATATCTCTAGGCACCTTGGCAGCAGCTCTGATTATTCTTAGCTCTAGATCAAGAAACCCCACTGACCTTTTATTTTATAAATTCTTCATTTATAGATATTCTGTATGCTACGTCTGTACTTCAGGCACATCTCTTAGGCAAGGAAATACAGTCAAGGACAGTCATTTGCCCTAAGCACTAGCCTCCATTTCTCACTTTCCCAAAATGTTTTTTAACGAAACCTGCACAGAAACTTTGTTCATGGAGCAGGTATGCCAGGAGCAATGCTAGTGACTTCAACAAATTACCTGTGAATAAATGTGATGTTGTTAAGGGAAGGGCTTTTTCTGTCTTTTTTTGAGATTCAGTTTTGTTACCGTGGATAAAGGGTTTGGCCTTCTTTTTTTGGCTACTTTACCTTATTATATATTCTGTGTCCATGGAGAAAACCTTCTGAGTACGCAGTGCTGTGACAAATGCTCTTTGCATTGCTGTGACAGGCTAGCCATAAGGTCCCATGGAGCATCATGCTCCCTGTCTGTATGAGGGTCTGGGGAAGCACCAAAGCCCTTTGCCCAGCAGCTTTCTTTAGCAGGGACCCTTCTCCA
>NW_008619875.1:106076-113999 GCF_000691845.1 Merops nubicus | reverse complement strand
GAAAGAGTGAAAATCTAAAATACTCTCTAAGTCAGAAAGTCTGTCTTCTTTACCCTTGTTTCTCTGAGTGGATTAGAATCTCAATGCTGGAACAGAACCTCAGATGAAGACAGGAAAAATCCTAGTTTGCTTGAAGTGAGACTGAAGGTACTACAGGGAAGAAATCTGAGGTGTTTTGCCTAGGCTAGATTACAATACACTGGGAGGAATGATATTTCCACACTTGTGGAGACCAAAGTTATTTTGTCCTGCGCCCTTTAACTCCCTGTCTAATTAAATCTGAGTCATTAACACTCTTTAAGAGCTTGTGAAGAAAAGGTGAGATAGTAGAAGATGGTGGAAATGTAAACAGTGCATCTTCTTT
This sequence comes from Merops nubicus, assembly GCF_000691845.1. Classification (NCBI taxonomy): domain Eukaryota; kingdom Metazoa; phylum Chordata; class Aves; order Coraciiformes; family Meropidae; genus Merops; species Merops nubicus. The sequence continues at coordinate 113,635 of NW_008619875.1, read as the reverse complement.
GAAAGGGGTATGGGCAGGATGATCTCAGGGATGACATAGCTGGCAGTTCGATTGCTAGAATACAGCAACAACCAGTCAGTATGGTAATGTGTACACCTCTGTAAGAAAAAAAAAAAAAACGACACAACAACAACAACAAAAAAAACCTGTAGGAATTGGTGTAGGTTTGTCAAGGTGAAATTGTGTTAAACTGATCTGATTTCGTGCTGCAACAGGGTTCGGGGCCTTGCAGGTAGAGGCAAGGCACTATTGTCTTACATGTCAGCTTAGAAAGGCTTTTGTACTAGATCACACAAATTCTCATAAGGAAATTGGGAGCAGGACAAGAAGTGGTTTAAGGGAGATGCAGGTCAGATAGCAGGAAAAGCTTTCCAGTGCTGGAAATATTGAGACCATAAAAAAACTTGCCCAGCAAGGCCACACAGCACACATTTTGGAAAGTTTACCAAAAAATAAGGTTTACATGGGCTCCGTAATCATCGGATTTTTTCCTCTTATTTCTTTCATTTGATTTTTTCTTCCTTTTCCTCTCTTACAGGAGTAGATGGCAGTTTCAGGTTTCTTCCAGCTCAATGACAGTATACAAGCCCAGAGGTGCTGAAGATAACCATTGCTTTCAAGAATGGGAGGAAGTAAGAGAGATTTGAGTGCAGGCTTGGATTCGTCTGACAGATATGGTCACCCTGAGGGGATTAGCAAAAGACATTTAATTTTCACTTATCAGCAACAGCCTTGCCCGACAGGGAAACATGTGAGCCCATCTCAAAACCCACCATTTAATTGCTTTGAGCTATCCACCCAGTGCTGCCTTTCACCTCCCCAGTCTCTGAGGATGCCCCTGCCTCACACATGCATCCAAGTCTCCCAAATGTTATGTACAGCAGTGAAGTACAATGCCGGGGTGACTAGGGTGACCTCTCTCCTCATACCCCAGTGATAACAGGGCACTGGAACTCTCTGTCTTCCTTTCTCCCAGCTGCAGCATTCTCCACTGCTCTTGGCTGTGGACAAGCAACCCCCAGGCAGACACACCTACTCAGCACCAAGCCAAGTCTCTGCCTGTAGCAGCTCAGCACTGCCATCCCTCTGTGCATCATGGGTCACCCAAAAACCCCTTTTCCCCTCCCCTCCACCACAGCCTAGGAGCACAGGGAGAAGAGGGGAGGTCTGACCCTGCTCTGATCTGGCCCACTCCTGCCCTTCCTCAGCGAGGAATGAGGGGCAGTTCTACGAATCTGAAAGCTCTTTGTTTTGCAAATGTTCTGCTTTGGAGTTAGTGGTTTCCAACTCCTTTAGGACAGTCATCAGTCTCATAGCAAAGTAGGTATCAACTGGCAGAAACAACAAACAGACCCACCCCACTTCACATGCTTCCAGCTATGCCCTGCTGTGGCTTGTTTCCACAGGACCTTGGGAAGCTGCAGTACCACCCTGACAACAGCTGACTTAAATGCTACACCATAGGATACCATTTGTATTTCTTCTGACAAAAATATTTTCAATTCCCACTCCCCTGAGTCTCAGCACAGGAAACTTGGCATAGTGTTGCGAAGGATTGTCAGGAACAGATTTGTTTCTCACTCTGTGGAGAATGCATGAGCCACCTAGCTATCGTACACTTTACATCACATTGCAAAAAAAAAGAGGCCAGTGTAAAACTTGCCAAAGCATATTTCAATCTGTCTTTATTTTCCATCTCTGCTCTTTCCTAAGGATGAAATCATGCTTTTAATGCCCTGGGTGGAGATGGTTCCCAGGTGTGTGAGCCCCAGAGATGCTTGAACTGAAGGTGCAGAGCTCAGGGACCCTCCAGAGTAAGTGGTCATGCCAAAAGTTTGATTCACTGATTTGCTATAGGTCAAAGAGAAGCTAATTGTGTGACACTGTGCAGGATGTATCATCATCACGTTATTCATATTTATTGTGCTAGTGTCTTAAGACCAGCCTTGATGGATCCTTGTTGTACAAGGTTAGCTGACAGTCCCTGACCCATGGAAGTTACAGTTCAATAGCCAGAGAAGGGGTTAGGAGAAGCATCAACACACGTAAGCAGAAACATCCATGCATCATATTGATCTCAGAGTGCTTTATTTTATTTCTGTCTTTGTGTGTGTAGGTTAAATAAGCACGGATAAGATAAAAGGAAAAGTGAATGCAGGTTAGATGAAAGAGAGTAGATGAGACAAGAATAAGAGGGACAAAATGCACATTCAAAAAAAAAAAAAAATCTCTTTGACCCAGAAACCCTGTTTTTAGCACGTCTAGAATCCAACCCACATCTTTGTGCACACATTCTGCAGTCACATCCCCATCCACCTAGGGAGGGCTTGAGCAATTGGCTGCATGAGAGATGGAGGCTGTCTGTCAACCATGCAGGTTTATAGGTTGTTCTGCCTGTCTCTGTCTTTCATCCAGCCACAGAAACACAGCTCCTAGTTTGATTTCTATTACTGGCAAGTATCCACCCGTCAGTCCCATCTGTTATGCTTAGCCCGTCTGACACACACAGCAGACTCAGTCCTGAGGGTGGGCTGACAAGGGGCTGGTGCACACTTGCATTTCCTACCAGTGACTGAAACGTATATACTGGCATTTTCTGCAGATGGAAAATAGGAGACTACCCAAATGTCAGGGAGAGGTTTGACGTCAATACTTCTAAAAGTCAATACTTCACAGACAAGGTGGCAAGCCCTTTTGGACTTTTTTATACTCTTAATCCTGCCTCCAAAACAGGTCTCCTACCATCGTGTCCAGGAAATGTTGGGGTATTTTCAAGTTGTCTTCTCTGCCACCTGGGGATGTCCAGTGAATTTCCTCCTTTCTGGTTTTTTTTGAGTGCAAAGGACATGATAGCAATACATGTGTGTGTTCAGACCTGAAAAATGTGTCATCAGACTCTTGCAATTTTAGGGAGTGTTAGTGAGCCTGAAAACACAACTGATAATAGGTTAACAAGCAGAAAAAAATATTTCTGTCATCAGCTGAGGTTTGTACAAGATACTCAAAGTTTTGTGTGGAGGAAACGGAATGGATGGGGCAATATCCACTTGCAATATCTAGTGATATGAGACTAAATGAAAAATGGTATTGCTAGTGATTATAACATTTATATGCGTTAAATATATGTATATTTAGCTGATGAAACAATGTCAAGTAGGTGTGTGATAGAAGATGGAGACCAAGGAGAACGCCTCTGCAATGTAGGGAAGATTAAATGTAAACAAAAAGGAAAAACTCTCTTGGAACATATGTTTCTGGACAGCTGGACCTCATTCTGTGCTGCCTGATCACTGACACAAAGTATACCTGTTGCTTTTTCCCATTTCCCTGCTATGGAAATCTCTCCGATGAACCTGATGTGCAGCTGAACTGTGCAGTTCATGGATACCAAGTCCTGAGTTAACATAAGGGACTGCAATAGCTGACTGTAGCCAGGATGGAGCATCCCCAGCACACAGTGCTGGCCAAAGGATCCTGCACTGCTTGGATGTCCTCAACCCTCTTACTGGAAAAGGCAGCCCAGAGCCCAAAGAAATGTTAGACCTGCCAGGCTTGACAGACAAAACCTTTTGAGAACCCCCAGCTTTTGTTTCCACCCTCCTAACTCAGTGCATGGCTAGGTCTGTAGATCCATCTGCTGTATTCCCTGCCTTCACAAGCCAACTCTGACATTCTCTTGTTAACCCAGCTATGAGCTGATTTCCACACCGAATTGGCACAGCAGTCTCGCAGACCTGCATGCAGCTTCTGGTAAGGCACCAGCTAAATGGCACCTTTTATCCATGTAGCAGGTTTTCTTTCCCATACTCAGTGTAACGTAGTTTCTTTTGAAGCAGTGGGCTACCTTAAAGATACAAGTGTAGTTAAGGTAACATATACCTCTTGTAAAAACCAAGCCGTTTTCCTAGGAAGATTTGGCACCTGATAGCAGCTCTGAACAGCAGTTCCCCTCTGTGGCAGACTAGCAGGGCTGTATCCCTGGATTACACATAAAAATTCACACAGCTCATTGTATTAATCAGTTTTCTGCAGGTCCTGGCTCTTTCCACACCTTTTCACTTGTCACACAGCAAACCATATGGCTTTTACTCATTATTGCTTTGTATTTTTCAGATTCATCTGTGGATCCCATTGCCATACCACTTGCAAGCTGTTGTTCATTAAAGCAGTGAGACCCAGGTGTTTCTTCCCCCTTTATGCCAGTGTAGGCAAACAAACTGTGCAGAGTTGGAGTCCATCTCATGCTTCACTGCACGGTTGCCCATAAGCTCCTTGGATTTTGTGTGACCTCCATGTACACGTGCAACAAGCTTGATGGCTAGAGGAAAAAATCCCCCTTCTCACGATTTCTGCAAGGTAATTAAAGCTGGTCACATGGACATCAAAAACATCCTGTGGTTCTGCATCTCTGTAATTGGTGGGCGGCAGATAGTCAAAGAGGAAGGAGTCAATGACTCCATGTCTTCTCAAGGCACTGTACTTCCAGAAAGGCCTGGCAAATACAGAATAACCAAAGGAGAGCAAGATACCCTCCACAGGAACACCAGGCAGAAGCACCCGTGTTGCTCTGTCATCTCTGTTTTTTGCAGATCATTGGGTTCTGTAGATTTTCAAGACTACAGTTCTTTTCTTTGCCAGAGGGAAATCTCTTTGCTGAGGGAAACGTGGCAGCAGTGGTTCAGGATTAAATCTGTGAGATTTAATGTGCTTTGCATTTGTCATGGACTCCCTAAGGCCCAAAACAGTAACTGCCTTGAGAAAACCATCAGAGTCTGCAGTGCTATGTTGAAAATGCCAGTTAAGCAGTGTACTGAGAAGAAAGAAGGAACACTCTTGGGGACAAGGGCTGTTGAGAAGGATGCAAGATGAAATGGATCACTCCTCTGCCAGCTTTTAGTGGTTCCAACCCAAGTGTCACGATTTGTCCATTCTGGACAGGATATGCTACAGGGAAGGAAACAGCTCTAGTGGCTGATACATATTTTCTATGGTTTCACAAGGTATTTTGCCTCAATTGTTTGGTTTGGGGTTTTTTTTGGTTTTTTTTTTTTTTACACAACACTCTGTCTAATGAAGTTGTTCTGTTGTCCCTTCCAACAGTTTTGAAGTACAGCATGTGTTGATTATCTCAGTTGAATGAATCTGAGTTCATTTATAAGTTGCTTTGTTTCGATTTTTTTTTCATTTCTTTGTTCCTCCCTTCTCATCTAAAGCACACAAAATTGTTTGTAGAGAGAAAAACATATAAACAGTGTGATTCAGTACAATAAAGAGCAGCTTGTTACAAATGTGCTTTTGGTGTATGTGGAACCCAAGCTTTTCCTCTTTCTATCATGCCTTGATACAGAAAACATTAGCTGAGGTTGCCCTGGGAATTCCATCATAAACCCCTCTTTTCTTCTGTCTGTAAAAGCCTGACAAATTCTTCTTTTCAGTTGGAATTATGTGTGTTTTCCTTTAAGCTGAAGACCACATTCTACAAAAGTCTGAATCAAACTCATACACCTATTATTTTAGTTTTATGAAAATGATGAAACTTATCAGAAACAAATCTTTTTGCAATGATTAGCCATGGCATGGAAAATCTCTTTATTCTTTTTTTTCCCTTTCTTCTTTTTATCCAGCTCAAAGGAAGGCAATGAGAGCTCTGCTCTCTTTCCACTGAAACAGAATCAAATCCCATCCCTTCAGCTGAAAAACTCTGTGTGTGACTCATTCTTATGAGCCAGGTTAACCTGCAAATGCAAACTGCCATTGAAGCTGACTTTAAGAGTTGAAGCGGCTGAACATCTGTTTAGTACCCACACAGTCATATGCATTCATTGAACACCAACCTATATGTCTGAGGCTACGTGCTGACATTAAATACATCTAATGAATGTTAATTATGAGGTAGTGTTTCATTCTGGAGATCTATCACTGCATAGACTTCCTTAAAAGAGTACAGCTGTCTCTGCATTGAGACTGATGTGTTTGGGCCTGCTTCTATGGCTTCACTTGTCTGGGCAAACTGCAGAAGCAAGAATGCTTTGAAAAAAAATTCAAAGCTGACATGCTTTAAATAACAAATAAATAGTGGCATGCAGGTAGGGATACAGTTCTGAAGAGCAGCTTAGGAACCGTTCAGCCACTGGAAATGGTTTGCATGAAGGGGAGAGGCGAAGTGCTGAAGCCAAGGGCAGATCTTGAGAATTGTAAGTAAGAACTGGGTTCCTGGAGCCTTCACCAGCTCTTGTGTCTCCTGTCTTCTTGTGACCCAGCTGCTCTTGCTTCCTTAGAGGCTGCCCTGTGGTCGTGGCACTGCCTGTGGGTGTGGGTACGGTCCTGCCTCCTCCTCACTCCAATCCCCTCTCCCTTTGCAGCGCCTACTAAGAAGATGATCTGCAGGGGCTGCACCCATGGCTCAGGCAGGGCTGGGTACACAGACCATGGGGAGCTGCACTTCAGTGAAGACAGACGTTCCATCTGGACCCCTGATGGCAGGAGCCAGCAGGGCTGGTTGCTGCAGCTGGAGAGAGTGAGGCTGCACAGGAAGGGCAGGCAGCGAGAGCTTGCCAGGTAGGGGGTCACTGCAGCTTGGCTGGGCTGTGGAGAGGGGAGCGGGGTTCCCCTTGCTGCAGAGCGGGGATCACAGGTTTCTTTGTGGGGGAGAAGAGTGTTAACGTGCCAAATCTGGAGGAGGAAGCTAAAGGTTGGGCTGCAGAGCATCAGGACAGGTCAGAGCAAACAGCAGGTGTAAGAAGTGGAGGAAGGGATGAATGCATACAGAAAAGAAAAGGGAAAGTGAACTAAAAATATTACACACCGCTGATACAGAGAATGTATTTGAGGACCTTCTGTTCTTTCTTTTTATAGCAAAAAGGAAAAGGGGACAGCCTCTGGAAATAACAGGCCACATATTTGTGATGAAGGAATCCATTTCTAGCTACAGCCTAATGAAACGTGGAGTTCCCAAAGGTCAGGGGTACTACAGGCTTTAAACAGGGGCTAGACTATTGCACAGCAGTCAGGGTGGTTCATGGGGAACTTCTGCCCTGGTAAGGACAGTTTGGAAATTTCACCAAAAAAAACCCTTGCTGTCATGAGATTTTAATCTAAATTTGTAGACAGGAGGCTGAGGTGCTTTATAGATACATTTTGAAAGAACATCTGATGTTTGGATGCTTACACATATATAGCACTCTCCAGCTGGGGCTTTGCTCTTCTCCAGCAGAACTACTAGGATGAGGAACAGCTTTCGCCACTGCAGATATTCAAGAAAAGCAAACACAATCAGATTCATCAAGCCGTTCCCTTAGCACGGCTTGAACTTTAGCTTTAGAGTTTCTTAGAAAAGAATTAATCAGTCTCTTGAAGATAAAAACCCTTAGGTAATTAGGAAGATGGCTTTATTCAAAAGTCTTCGCTTTTAGTACCCTTTACTGAACAGTTGAGTTTGGGTAATTATAGTCCCTGGGGAATAGGTTTCAGTGACTGACAGCCCCCAGCGATGCTTAGGCCTCATCCTCCCAGCTGCACAGAGAAGTGAAACTGCACACAGAAGCAGTTTTTGTTCAGAT